>NC_071090.1:42994273-43294273 GCF_027358695.1 Spea bombifrons
GTACATAAGGCATTGATACCCATAGTGATATATATTTTCCAGACAGATCTTACATTAGTTAAAATGCATCTTACACATTATTTCCCAGTAGCCTGAATAAATTACAAAGTTACTGATCACTTTTTATATAGATTGCCATGAAGTGTACTTTAATTTGGCTATTTTTCTTTAATGTTGGTTCCTTAGAGTTAATTCACAAAATATATGTGAATATTGGTTATCTATCCACATACGACCAGGCCTTACTTAATATCTTATGTATATCAGGGTAAGAAACAATGACATTGCGGAAAGAAATGTTTATTATAAGCAAATGTGTAATTTAGAAACATTTACATAGTTTCTGACATTTATTTAGCAAGCCAGGCTTTGTATCTCTCTTCATTTTGCATTTCAGCCAACAGGAAATCATTACAAGACATGATTACCTACATTTCCAAGTATGAGGAGGTCTATCTCTGGTGTGAATGGTTAACAAAGGATCCTGGATTTTTGCCTCTACGGATACATTTTTTAGAACTCATTACATCTTGCATGCTTTCAAGCCATGCTAATGGCCAGCCTACTATTAGTAGCTTGCAGAGGCATACAAGCAAATGTACTATAACCACACTCACTCTAACAACAATGGAACTGCATCCCTATTCTTGCAAGTCCTTCTCTCCACCTTTCATAATGCCGTCTGCACCATGCATCTAATTGAAACTGTACTGTCTTGTTTTTATTTAGCAAATACATGATGAATTGAATTGCTGGGAATTCGAACAGGAGGAGGGAACTTTTACATATTTCAGTTTTTGGTCCACATTTTACCCAACACCACTGTATTAGGTACACCTGTTTAATTGCTTATTAACACAAATAGCTAATCAGCCAATCACATGGCAGCAACTCACATGCATTTAGGCATGTAGACGTAGTCAAGACAACTTGCTGAAGTTCAAACCGAGCTTCAGAATGGGGAAGAAAAAGGATTTAAGTGACTTTGAACGTGGCATGGTTGTTGGTGCCAGACAAGCTGGTCTGAGTATTTCAGAAACTGCTGATCTACTGGAATTTTCACGCACACCCATGTCTAGGGTTTACAGAGAATGGTCCGAAAAAATCCAGTGAGTGCCAGTTGTGTGGACGAAAATGCCTTGTTAATGTCAGAGGATTCTCCTCTCCATTCTGGACAGACTGGTTTGATATGACAGAACAGTAACTCAACAGTAACTCAAATAACCACTCGTTACAACCAAGGTATGCAGAATATCATTTCTGAACGCAAAACATGTGAAACCTTGAAGCATAGCTGCCTGTTGTCCCATCCTAGTGCCCTTTTGGGGATCTGTTGCACTCAAAATGGGGCACAGGTTTGGGTGGTTCTGGAGAGGATACTCATTCGGGAAAGGAAAAGAAAAACAAAAGCTACCAGGCAACTAATGGAATTGTCCAAATAACTACCACTTTGTCTTAATATAATAAATGCATCAATTGCATAGATGGCTTAAATGCATTCATAAATGCAGACTCTTCAATGAAAATTGGAACAGCACTATGTGAGTACTTTAATGTGCATTATTTGTCCTGTAAAAATCACTTGCTTTCAGGAGAAGCAGTAGCTTAAAAGTCCTTTGATGGGCCTGGTTTTCCATCACTGACTGGGTGCTTCTAGCAGCCATTCAGTGGCAGTAAATTGCTCTAAATGAAACCAGTGCAAGTAGTTCTGCAAGGAAAGGGCATTGTTAGAGCTGACTGGCAGTGAGTTAGATCACGTGGTACAGGCATGTTGAACACATTACCTGAAAGCCAAGTAGTTGAGGTCCTAGAAAGAGGCAAATGCATATGGGGAGATTCATGCATCTGCAGGTGGGTGTAGGGGGCACAAAACATTAAAGGGACCATTCAGCTATTAGATGCATTAAAGTGCGTATGATGACTGGAGTTTACCTTTAATGGCTTCTTTTAGTGTTAAAACATTAAAACAAATAGTTTGTGTAACAGTCTTTTAAAATATTTAGTAATATAACTCCAAATATGACTATTACCACCCCAAAGCGAGATTGCTTAAAAAATGTTTCTTCGAGAGTAGGAAACATTTCAAACTGTATGATACTTTTAAGAGTGAACCATTTGATTTTACAGATAATTCAGAAATCAATAGAAGGGTCACATGAATATAACCAATTTCTTTTGTTGATATAATGGAGAGATGTTTTGATGTGTATTTCTTTGATGACGAGTACCACTAGAGCTATAAAGTACAAATAACCATGTTGGAAGGGTATAGACAAGAAAAGAAACAATGCATCTCCTATTCTATCTAGGTTTTTTAAAGCTGTTACTGTTTTATCTGTCATAGATTACATTTCTATTAGATTTTGTGGGAATGAAACTATGAGTGCACTGATTGAATAGTGGCTTCTCTATTGCGAGAAATTATATTTTTATATTAAATATCAGAGATGAAAAACATTATATTGTTTTGGCTTATGATGTGTGTGGCTCAGAGTGAGTTGAGTAGTTTTGTTATAGTATTTCTATACCTTAGAAGCATTTTACATGCTAGCTAGGGAAACCTATTTTTTCAGTTAAACTTTTCTTTTCTTAAAAAAATAAATATATATATATATATCTATATATAAATTATATATATATATATATATATATATATATATATATATATATATATATATATATATATACACACACACATTTGCCTTTTTAACTTTTATTTACTATTTCACTGTAACAAACCTCAACACTCCTCTTCACCGGAGTACCCATTTCTAGCAAGTACCTGGCCATGTTCACTGCCAGCTACTCAAACCACCTCCACTCTATCACTACTCTGTTTGCCCACATCTAAAAGCACGCAAGATATCCCATTTACTTTTTTGCATCCCCAATGGATGGGATGGCGCGAGCCTCAGTGTGATGTCACAAAATGGCATGGGGCACAAAGGGGGCGCAGCTTAAGGGGCGGCAGATTTAAAAGCCAGCATTGAGCCTTTAGAGCTGCTGTGCTGGACTGTTCTACCTAGTGTTCCCTGCTGTTGTCCCTTCTGTAGCTGACTCCGGGTTGTCTGACCTTCCTGCTGCTTCTCTGGTATCCCGACCCTGGCTTTGGACTTCAACTTCGCTGTTTGCTGGTATCCTGATTTTTGGCTCCTCTACTTGCTGACCCTTCTTCCGTAACCCTGACCTCGGCCTCAATTCTGACCCCTCTCTATCCTGCATTTGGACGTGTGGCTATTAGTTGCTCCATATATGTTAGGATAGTTACTGGTGAGGAGTCCAGGATGCAGGATGGAGCGCTACAGCCTTGGTCTGGTTGCGCAGGTAACCGGAACAACTAATAGCCACAAGGAGTTGTTTCCATAAGTGTTAAAAAGTGGAATAGAGTAAAATAGATGTTTATGACAATATCCCTTTTAACAGATTTTAATCACTACACATTTGCATTGGGTTTAGTACCATATGTGTGATTATGGCATGTAATGTACTATAGTAAGACAACCTAAAACCAAAGAAAATGTAAAGGTTGGTAATTACAAGATTGTTAGACATCTATGGATTACATTCTATTTGTTCACGTGATTTACCATCCCCATATTTAATATTACTTCTTAAAATGGAATCCAACAGTGCATTTTAGACTCAAAGTAGTAAAAACCATAAAGAAGGTGCCCAGGATGAAGTGTGCATCAACAAGTAAATACCATATTGGCCCGAATATAGGCCGCACTTTTTCCCCCCACTTTAAGTCTTTAAAGTGGGGGTGCGGCCTATATTCGGGGTCTAGCGCAGTGCCGGGCAGGCACTGCGCGGTTAGGATACAGATCACCCGCAGCGGTGCAGGGGACCTGCATCCTACTCTCTGATACGCTCAGACAGCCTCCCCTGCCAGCACTTCCCACGGGGGGAGTGCCGGCACGGGAGGTTGTCTAAGCGCATCGTCCGCACGATGCATTTTACAGCCCCCCCCACCCGGACTTACCAGAGCAGACTCCCGGGTGTCTTGCAGGGCCGGCGGAAGACATCTACGCAATACGCGTATACAACTTCCGGTGCCGGCACTTCCGTTGAGTGCCGGCACCGGGAGTTGTATACACGATGTGCATAGATGTCCCCCTCCGGCCCCGCAAGACACCCGGGAGGTGTCTGCTCTGGTAAGTCGGGGGGGGGGGGGAAGAGTGGCAGCATATCTCAGGGGGGAGGACAGAGTTGCAGCATATCTCGGGGGGGAGAGGACAGAGTGGCAGCATATCTCGGGGGGGGAGAGGACAGAGTGGCAGCATATCTCGGGGGGGAGAGGACAGAGTGGCAGCATATCTCGGGGGGGGAGGACAGAGTGGCAGTATATCTCGGGGGGGGGGAAGAGGACAGAGTGGCAGCATGTTTTTTGGTGCTTTTTTAAAGAAAAAAACTTTTTCTTTAAAAAAGCACCAAACTTTTAGGGTGCGGCCTATATACGGGGGCGGCCTATATCCGAGCCAATACGGTAATTGGGAACATCTCTTAGGCAAGGTTTCCATTTGGTTTTTTTGTGCTAAAAACGCCTATAAAAACGCCAATAGCGCCACCTGGCGTTTTTTTGTGAAAAACGGCTGCAGCCAGATGTTAGCTGTAATTCAATAGGAAATCGCAAAATGCAATTTCCACTTGGCGTTTTTCTGTTTGGCGTTTTTTCAGTCCTCTTTGGCGTTTTTCTGCTTTTTTGGGCTCTGTGGCAGTTTTTCAAAACTGCAGCATGTTGACACTCTGGCGTTTTTTGCAAGAAATCTTGGCTTTTTTTCTCCAATAGAAGTCTATGGGAGAGAAAAAACGCCATGAAAAAGCCATGTGGGTTTATTGCCTTGGCGTTTTTTCCACAGTTACAATGCAGAGGATGGACCCAGTATCTGTGTGTCCTACGAGAAATAGGCTGAAAACAAACAGTTTCACACAAAACAAAGTCCTGGACTGGTTCATATTGAATTTTACACCATTTGGAACAAACATGCCATTACAAACAAACATACCCGACGCATCAACTGGATCCTGCGTGCCAAAAACAACAGCAAACAATTTGCACCATCATTTGGGGCCAATCTTCCCAGAGGAGCAGACATTCAAAATAAAGCATGCCTTACAAACCACAGAAAAGAGACAAAAGGGTCTACCAAGTAAATGACATCAGGAGAGGGCAGATACTTGCCATTTATCCTAATCCCTTTTAGCTGGGTGAAACTTCTAACTTGTAAAGGCTGGAAAAACTGCCTAAGGTCAAAAAAAGCAATTTCCACAGAAAGGCTAAAACGCCAGAAAAAACTGCAGAAAAACGCCAAAACGCAGGTAAATGCAGTGGCAGTTTTCTTGGCAGTTTTCCTGGCGTTTTTCATCACTAATTTTCTTAAGAGTAAAAAGGTTTAATGCCTTTCATGGAAGACCTGTTGTACCTAAGTGACTTTTTAAATAACTTTTTGTCACATTTATCATATCTATAATATATGATTATTTCTGTGATAACCTTTAAGTAAATTTTTAATTTCTGACCATTAAGAATACCATATAAGTTTGATTCACTTGTGTCCATGATGTGCTTTTTACCAGATCCATCGGTTTGATTTTGATGTAAGGTGTGCATTTTCTTGTCAGCCTATTCTAGTGCATCTTCAGTCATTTTACAGCCATCTGTTTGAAGATATTTATATATATATATATATATATATTGTGAGCTGGGATCATGTAACCACACAGTCTTAAGGTTTGAAATACCACATAAGGCTAAATTATTTTTAGAATTGTAGTCCTTTTTATTAAAAGGTCTGTAAACAAACATAAATAAAACAAACAAAAAGAAAAGCCTTGCTCTCTGAGCACTTACTGACAAACAGCAACTAACTATCGTTGGACGGCTTACCCGCTACCAACAAAAAACATTTAGCACAGACCTTTTTCGTTTAGGAACCGTTCAGCAGATTTGTTAGGAGAAAATGCAGTCTCACTCACTGCTTGTATGTTTCTCACCTGAATAACTCACAGGGCTCCTTTTTTGTAGCAGCCCCCTGCTGCTCATTGGTAACAGGTGAGTAACAATCTGAGAGAACCAGAACTCCTGGACTGGCTTCATCACCTGCTGCAAGTAAACTGTGGAGTGGAGCACTGGCCCTCCCTTCTCTCCAAATGCTCCACCCCAGGGACCCAAACACAACTACAACATTACCATTATTTTGTTGGTAACAAAACATTCTCCCTGGGGTTATCGAATACATTGCACTGCAGTATTTTGTGAGAAATGTACATGTTATCCACCACCATGCCCTGTTCCCTGTCACACATCCTCCCCCCCAGCTCAAACCTTGTGGGGTGAGCGACCACGGTCATAAGTGAATGTTTACGTGAAAGACCATCAGCATTACCCTGTTTAGAGCCTGCCCTGTGCTCTAACGAGAAATGATAGGGTTGTAAACTAAGGAACCAGCGTGTAACTCTGCTATTTTTCTCCTTGTTTTGACTCATCCAAGTTAGTGGTGCGTGATCGGTCACTAGCTTAAACCTTCTGCCCAACAAATAGTATTTCAGAGTTTCAACAGCCCATTTAATAGCTAAACATTCCTTCTCCACTATGGAATAATTCTTTTCTCTGAGTTGAAGTTTCCTACTTAGGTATAAGATTGGGTGCTCTTCATCTTGAGTTACCTGGGAAAGCACTGCTCCCAATCCTACATCAGATGCATCGGTTTGTAGGATGAATTCCTTTGAAAAATTCGGTGTGACCAGTACAGGTTGAATGCAAATAGCTTCCTTGAGACTTTGAAATGCTTGTTCAGCTTCAGGGGACCACTTCACCATGACAGGGGCTTTAGCTTTTGTGAGATCAGTTAAGGGACCAGCAATAGTTGCAAAGTTGGAAATAAATCTCCTGTAATAGCCAATAAGACCAAGGAATGTTCTGACCTGTTTCTTAGTCAATGGCCGTGGCCAATTCCGTATGGCTTCAATTTTAGCAAGTTGTGGCTTGACTAACCCTCGCCCAATGGAATACCCTAGATACTTAGCCTCCTCTAGGCCAATAGTACACTTACTAGGGTTTGCCGTCAGGCCAGCATTTCGTATGGAATTAAGGACGGCCTGCACTTTTGGTAAGTGAGACTCCCAATCTTCACTGTGTATAACCACATCATCCAAGTAAGCCGCTGCGTAAAGGGTATGTGGTTTTAGGATTCGGTCCATCATTCTTTGAAATGTTGCTGGAGCCCCATGTAAACCAAAAGGTAATACTTTATATTGAAAAAGTCCATCTGGAGTAGAAAAAGCAGTTATTTCCTTTGCCCGGTCTGTGAGGGGCACTTGCCAATAGCCTTTGGTTAGATCCAGTGTGGTGAGATACCGGGCTTTCCCAAGTCTTTCCACAAGTTCGTCAACCCTCGGCATGGGATATGCATCAAACTTGGATATTGTGTTAAGTTTCCGGTAATCATTGCAAAATCTGATTGTACCATCAGGCTTTGGTACAAGCACAATTGGGCTACACCAGTCACTTTGGGATTCTTCGATTACCCCAAGGTCCAACATTTTCTTCACCTCTTCTTTGATTGCTTCTCTACGAGCTTCTGGTATTCTATACGGCTTAAGATGAATCCTTTTCCCTGGTTCGGTGACAATATCATGTTTTATTACAGCAGTTCTCCCTGGAACTGTGGAGAAAACATCTTTATTTAATCTAATAAAGTCTTTTACCTCCCTCTTCTGATGTATAGTCAGGGTTTCGGATATAATGACAGCAGGGTCATTATCCTTTGGAGGGTGGTTTGATGCTTCTATGGTCACAAGCACGTCTCTTTCTTTCCATGGCTTAAGTAGATTCACGTGGTAAATTTGTACCTCCTTTCGTCTTCCAGGCTGTCTTACTTTATAATTCACTACTCCCACTTTCTCAATGACTTCATAAGGTCCATGCCACGTTGCTAGGAATTTGTTCTCTACAGTAGGAACCAAAACTAGCACTCTATCTCCTGGTTTAAACGTGCGGACTCTGGCATTTTTATTGTAGCTAGTCTGCTGACGTTGTTGAGCATTCTTCATGTGTTCTCTAACAATGGGCATAATGGCTGTCATCCGTTCCTGCATCTGATTTACATGCTCTATGATGCTCTTGTGTGGTGTAGACTCATGTTCCCAAGTCTCTTTGGCTATATCTAGCAATCCTCTAGGGTGTCTACCATACAAGAGTTCAAAAGGAGAAAACCCAGTAGAGGCTTGAGGGACTTCTCTAATAGCAAACATTAAATAAGGCAAAAGGCAGTCCCAGTTTTTCCCATCTTTATCAATGGCCTTTCTAAGCATAGACTTTAGGGTTTTATTGAATCTTTCCACCAAACCATCCGTTTGTGGGTGATATACTGAAGTTTTCAATTGCTTTATACGAAGGAGATTACATAATTCTTTTGTAACTCGGGACATGAATGGAGTTCCCTGGTCTGTCAGTATTTCCTTGGGAATCCCAACTCGGCTGAACATGAACATTAGTTCCTTAGCAATAGCTTTTGCTGAAGTTGTACGCATAGGTATTGCTTCAGGGTAACGCGTAGCATAGTCTACTATTACCAATATGTACTGGTGTCCTCTGGCAGATTTTACAAGAGGGCCCACAAAGTCCATACCAATGCGTTCAAATGGAACCTCTATAATAGGTAAGGGCACTAATGGACTACGGTACGCTGTAAGAGGGGCAGTTAACTGGCAATCAGGACAGGAGGAACAATAATTTGTAATTGACGCCATTACACCTGGCCAATAAAATCTCCTGAGGATTCTCTCTTTTGTTTTTTCAACCCCTAGGTGCCCTCCCAGAATATGGCTGTGTGCAAGATTTAATACTGTGGGTCGGTATGCCTGGGGTACCAATAGTTGTTTAACCGCCTCTAATTTCTCAACTCTATACAGTAAATCATTTTCTACCTCAAAGTATGGATAAGTCAGGGTTTTTCCAGGATTAACAGGGGTCCCATTCCTCATAGTGATCTGGTTTCTTGCCCCAGATAAAGTGGGGTCCTCCCACTGTGCAGCTCTGAAGTTACCCAGGTTACCTTCTAGGTCACTCAATTCTACATCAGGCTCCGTGATATTAGAAGGACCTGCCTCACTCTGCTCAGTGTTATTCCCCACTAGGGTTTCAATAGGGTTTAAAGGCTTGTTCCTAGCAGCAGCTTCTCTGTCCAAGTCATCCCCCAATAAATCTGAAAAGGGAAAGTCACTAACAGCGCCCTCTACTGGTACTGAGTTAACCCTTTCAGCAGTTGTCCATAAAGTCAAAAAATAAGGAAAATCCCTGCCAACTATCATTTCATGGACTAATCCGTTGACTAGACCAACTCTATGATTTACAGTACCACTTTGCATTTCAATAATCACCTCAGCAGTGGGGTACTGGTGTATGTCCCCATGTATACAGGCAACCTCTAGATTCTGGGAGTCATCTATTGGAGTGTTTTTTTAACAGACTCTGGTCTAGAAGTGTAACCATACTCCCCGAATCTAGTAAAGCATTTACTTCTTTTCCCTCTACCTTTAAAGTACACCAGGGATGGCCCTTCAGACACTCATTTTGTGTGACAGTATATACGGAGCGAGAGAAAAGTGAATAAGCACCCCACTGATCACCAACATTACATTCCATTGCAACAACATTCTCAGGACAGTCTTTTGCAATATGTCCATATTCTTTGCACTGAAAACACTTAATTGTATAATTAGGCATTATTCTTGAGGATGGTGTGGTCTCTTCCAGCCTCACAAAATTCCTGCCTTTTGCTGTAGTGTCCCTTGGGTTGTAAAACCCCATCTGCTCCTCCCGAGACCCCCTTTTCCCTGGATCAGTCTTACCAAACTTACTGGGACTCTGGATCTTCGGGGTCCTAAGTCTCTCCTGGTTAGGGAGTTGCAAAAATTCTCCAGCTGTCACATACCGTTCCACCAAGGCAACTAGTTCATCAGCAGTTTTAGGATCACTCTGGCTGACCCACCGCCTTAGGGAAACAGGCAATCCTCTCAGGAACCGGTCCATCACAAGTTGTTCCACGATGTGGCTAGATGAGTTAACCTCTGGCTGTAACCATTTCCTGGCCAGATGTATTAAATCAAACATTTGTGACCGTACCGCTTTGTCTTGATTATAAATCCAGGAGTGAAATCTCTGGGCCCGAACCGCTATCGTGACTCCCAGGCGGGCCAAAATTTCTGTTTTCAGTTTACCGTAGTCACAGGCTTCTGCAGGCTCCAAATCATAATATGCCTTTTGAGGCTCTCCACTCAGGAACGGTGCTAAAAGGCTTGCCCATTCAGATTCAGGCCAACGTTCTCTTTCAGCTGTCCTTTCAAAAGCCGTCAGGTAAGCCTCTACATCATCTGTAGCCACCATCTTTTGCAAATAGTTACTCACTCCCAGAGTCTTAGAACTATGTGGCACTTCTGCAGTATACCTGGCCAGCCTCTCAGATAGGCCCTGGATCTCCTGCTGCATGGCACGAGTAACATTTTGTTGCTCCTCTTTCTGTGCAAGCACCAGTTGCTGCAAGACTGTAATATTTTCTTGCTGGACAGTTGTAGCTTGTTGCTGGGCAGTTGTAGCTTGTTGCTGTGTGGCTGCTGCCTGTAGTAAAGCCTTAATAACATCCTCCATGTTTATGTTTTGTGGTATTGTTTCCTTTTCCAGACTATCAATGTGGTACCGGCATTCTCCACCATATGTGAGCTGGGATCATGTAACCACACAGTCTTAAGGTTTGAAATACCACATAAGGCTAAATTATTTTTAGAATTGTAGTCCTTTTTATTAAAAGGTCTGTAAACAAACATAAATAAAACAAACAAAAAGAAAAGCCTTGCTCTCTGAGCACTTACTGACAAACAGCAACTAACTATCGTTGGACGGCTTACCCGCTACCAACAAAAAACATTTAGCACAGACCTTTTTCGTTTAGGAACCGTTCAGCAGATTTGTTAGGAGAAAATGCAGTCTCACTCACTGCTTGTATGTTTCTCACCTGAATAACTCACAGGGCTCCTTTTTTGTAGCAGCCCCCTGCTGCTCATTGGTAACAGGTGAGTAACAATCTGAGAGAACCAGAACTCCTGGACTGGCTTCATCACCTGCTGCAAGTAAACTGTGGAGTGGAGCACTGGCCCTCCCTTCTCTCCAAATGCTCCACCCCAGGGACCCAAACACAACTACAACATTACCATTATTTTGTTGGTAACAAAACATTCTCCCTGGGGTTATCGAATACATTGCACTGCAGTATTTTGTGAGAAATGTACATGTTATCCACCACCATGCCCTGTTCCCTGTCACAATATATATATCTATTAGAGTAGAGGTTGTAGCCTTATTAGTCCAGTGGTGTCAATATCAAATAACAGATGAAATAAGTATCTTGTGATAATACCTTTTTTATTGGACTTACAGAATTTTGGAATTATTATCACAAGATACTTATTTCATCTTTATATATATATATATCGGAAGTAGCTTTATTTTTCTCCTGTGCCTGTTGCCCTTGGTGTCAAATGTGTTTGGAGTGCAGTTACCACCTGCGATACACTTTCATCTTTACTTTTGGTACACAAATAAAAAAAGCAATTCATGCTAGGAAAACTAAATCACAACAAAGTCCTATATGATAATAACTTTAAAAGGGAAAAATGCATTTTAGAGCATACCTATCAGCCTGACACAACAACAAAATCTGAATAGTGTGCACTTTATAAGAACCTAGTACTGTTGCATAATATCTATGTCTATCAAGATATAACAGTTACATCAAGTCTACTATTATGAAGCATGCACTTGAAAAGTATATTCGTCTTGAATAAATGTGAGAATTGTGATAAAAATCAGAGTAATCGTTTACATTCTGAGTTTCATCATGTGGAACCCATGGCCTGATTTCTTTTTTATTATTTTTTTTACAATTGATATTATATAAAGGAAGCTTCTATAATCCCAAACATTAAAGAAATTTGTCAGTGATATTTTAACTGCATGCCAATTAGCATGATGATTTTGGGCAAACATAGCTGGCTTAGCAAAATGCAACATACATGCTTTGTGATGCAAAGCCAAATTTGCCAATCTTGTGTTTTTCAGCTAAATATCATTTGAAATGGTGAAGAAAAGACACTAAAAATATCTAATGACAAGCACTAACATTTAAGAAACAAAAACGCAAATCAATGCCATTGTCTTTTCTATGTAGAGAGAACATATCTATTTTCAGTTATATATTGCATTGAATTTTGTGTTACAATGTGTTACAATATAAATTGAATTTCATCAATTAAAATTGTACATCATTGGTCAATGAAAGTGCTTAAAATGATACATACTAAATCTGCTGAAATGTCTTATTTGCTTAAAATTAGGATTTAGTATCTATATTGGAATACATTGCAATCCTACTATCAGCTCAATTTATTGAATACTTTCTGGATTTCTCTGCTTTGGTTTAACAAGTAGCCTATGCGCCTCTACTGCTAAAGAGGATCACGATTTTCAGCAAGTATGGCAGTCTTTTCACTCATTTATAGTGAGTGAAGAGTTAATTATAAAAAGGAATTCTGATGGAAATTTTGGAAAGTGATGTTATACCTATTGCTACAAACAGATCCTCCCAACTGGAAAAAAGAAAACTATTGCTAAGTGGGTAGCACCACAAACAATTTTTATACATAATCCACAATTTCAAACACCTTTACCCTATCTGTAATCTTTCAGGAGACTAGCAAAATAGATTAATTGTACAAAATATAGGAAGTGTACAAGTGTTAATTATAGGCTATAATTTTTTATAGGTTTTGACATTCTCATTAAGCAACATTTTTCTTAGTGTTTTTTCCCTTTTTTGTGATCGAGAAGGGATATGATAAAAGTTTGCATGAACACTGTAAAATGCTTTGGGTTCCCAGAATGTCACGTACTGTTGTACAGTACATTTGCTGCTTATTTACAAGGATAAGATCAGATTTATTTTTACTAAGATCTAGTTGCATTAGGCCAAAGCAACCACAAAAACCCATAGCTGTTTTTCTACATAGGATGCTCATCATCAAAGATAGGAACATATTGTGGAATGCTCCAGCAAAACTGCCTTAACCTAGAAATTATGAATAATAATAATAATAATAATAATAATAATAATGTTTGCATTAAGTAGAATTAATGACCAATACTCCCATATACGAACATAACAATGCACATATTCAATGACGTAATATTTTAGATTGGTGCAATGCTATTTTCAAACAGAAAACAACACTGTACATATAAATATACATTTATTATACTTAATATTCTTAAATATATATTTTGCATTTGTTATTTATAAGTTATAGACTACTACATGGTCATTTCATATGTCTTCCTGTTGTGTCTGTTTTATCCTCTTCAACATGTTGCAAAACCCCAGCTGACATTATTTTATTTTCTATATATTTGCTCTACAGAACATTTAACTAATGAATGTTTTATAAATGACTTGCTTTTATGTCAGCAAACAACGTATTCTCTGCTAAGAAGAGCAGCAGGGTAATAGATTTCTTTACTCTGTTGTTCCAAATTGGCTCAACAAACTAAAGTTATTCTAAGCATAAAAGAGGTGAGAAATGAACAGATTAAAAGATTTGTAGAGGCATAACAGATCAGAAAGAAAGAAATAGAATGTTCTCCCATAGGAAATGCTTGTACAGAACATCTTGGACTATAATAGACATTTTTATTTCATTCTGTTTTCTTGTGCTTTATATTTGAGGATATTTATTCAATATAGATCAATACCTTAGCTGAGCTTTGGTTATATATATATATATATATATATATATATATATCAGCAGAGCAGGGCCGGATTAATTTAGGGGCTGATGGAGCTGCAGCTCCAAGCCCCTACCTGAAAATAGGCCCAGTCAGAACCAGACTGAAAATTCCTGGTGGCACGGCAGACGAACATACAAAGCTGCTGCCTGCCCGCAAAGTTCAAAGCAGCCATTGTGCAGCTGTAAGACCTCCTCCGACGGCCACTTTAACTTCATTAGGCAGCCGGTGGAGGCGGTCTTACAGCCACACGACGGCTGCTTTGAACTTCGCGGCCAGGCTGCCGGGCTTACAGGTGTTCCTCGTGACAAGGAGAGGATCTTCACGTCTGGGTTTTGGCATTTCAAAATCAATATAAAAGGGGGGGGTAATATACATGGCAGTGGGGGCATCACATTAACCAATACAAAAGGGGAGGGGCATGGCTGGGGCATAACATAAATCAATACACAAAGGTGTGGGGGCATAAATGCACAAAGGGGGGCAAAACACAAGGTTGTGGGGAGGACACATTAATCAATAGTAAAGGGTTCAGTGTGGCAGAGCCTGTCCTGATGTGTGTGTGTTTGGGTGTTGGTGTGCCATAGCCTGTCTTTGGGTGTGTTTTTGGGTGTCAGTGTGGCAGAGCCTGTCCTGGTGTGTGAGTGTTTTGGTGTCGTGTGGCAGAGTCTTTCCTGGTGTGTGTGTTTAGGTGTTGGTGTGGCAGAGCCTGCCCTAGTGTGTGTTTGGGTGTCAGTGTGGCAGAGCCTGTCCTGGTGTGTGTGTGTGTTTGGGTGTCGGTGTGGCAGAGCCTGTCTTGGTGTGTGTGTGTTTGGGGGTCAGTGTGGCAGAGCCTGTCCCGGTGTGTGTGTTTGGGTGTCGGTGTGGCAGAGCCTGTCCTGGTGTTTGTGCTTGGGTGTCGGTGTGGCAGAGCCTGCCCTGGTGTGTGTTTGGGTGTTAGTGTGGCAGAGACTGTCCTGGTGTGTGTGTGTGTTTGGGTGTCGGTGTGGCAGAGCATGTCCTGGTGTGTGTGTGTGTGTTTGGGTGTTGGTGTGGCAAAGCCCGTCCTGGTGTGTATTTGGTATTCTGTTTCCTGGCATTTACTTTCTGTAGGAAAAAATAGAACGTCCCACCATTTCAGGAGTATGCGATCTAGGAGAGGCCTTATCACAGTGGGTTGATGAACATCTGCAACCATCAGTGATAAGTCTAAAAAGTTATATTAGAGATTTTAAACAGCTGTTAAATCATATGAATAATATCCTTTGGGAAGACCATTTTTTATGGTTGACTATGGATGTATCATCATTGTATTCCAGCCTTCTACAGGAAGGGATAGAAGCCATTACATTTTTTTATCTAAATTTTCAGGCTATATAATTTCTCTTATGTCATAATTATTCTGTATTTGACAATATTTTTTATCTCCAAAGACAAGGCACGGCCATGGGTGTTCGTTTAGCCCCATCATATGAAAATGTGTTTATCGGTTATTGGGAATGGTGCTACGTCTTTGGAGATGAAAAAACATTTAGAGCTTGTATTCATTGGAATGGTAGATATATTGATGACCTGCTGTTCATATGGAAAGGTACAGCACAGCAGGCCAAATTATTTATGGATTATGTCAATACAAATAATTAACAATTCATGACTGATTATCATCCATTGGAGGCTGTTTTTTTGGCTTAAAATTGCAATATAACTCATAAAACCATAATAACATAGAACTATAGAAAACCAACTGGATATTATTTGGAACTGCCATCCTCAACATATATTTCAGGAGGATCCTATAGGTGAATTTATATGTTTACAGAGGAATTGCTCCTCAGTTGCAACCGTCGAAAAACAATCAATAAGCTTAAAACAAAAGTTATATCAGAGAAACTACCCCGAATGGACGGTAGAAAAGGGGTTTATTAGGATTTATTGAAAGATCATAAAGGGTCCAAAACACAAAGAACTAAAGATACAGTTAATTTTAGTAGAGATTATAGCTTACAATATACTCAAATAACAAAGATAATAAAAACAGTAATAAAGAATTTGGAAGCGCTTAAACTTGATCCTATGCACACCAATATTTCGGCAGATGGAATACCATGTATGGCACGATAAACTTAAACCAAGCTTATTTGTAATAGGAACTGGGTAAAAACAACAGGCATGGACAGATGTGGAGGTAGATGCATATGTTTTCATTGTGTTATAGACCATTACTGGTGAAACCTTCAAACTAACTCAATTTGTCAAATGTAATACAATTGCAATATGTAGGTCATACAATAAGACCCCTGAAAGAATGGATAAGAGAACCTTTGAATTATATCGCTAACAAATGTATAACTTTGACATGGCATTTTCAGAGTTGCTGTAGTGGTGATAAAAATATTTAGAATTTTAAGCTATAGAGAAAATAATCCTAATAATAAATTATAGTAGAGGTGGTAATAAGTCAAATATATTAAATAAAAGGAAATTATTTTAAATCTTTAGATTGGCAACTAGACAACCAAGTGGTATTAACCATGAAATGGGATTATTATATTTAAATATATATTTAAATATATACACACACAAAAACAAATTCTTCCCAGATACACCACATAACGCTGTTTTTGAAAAAAACATAATATTCACCTATGTGATTCACCAGCAGAATGTCTAGTGGAATAATGAATTATATCATTGTAAATGCTAGTTATTAATTATTAAATTAATATGTAACAATCAGTAATGTGATATACTAGAATTGTACCTATTTGAACAGGGATATAGTCCTATATGAAATGTTTATGATTACTATGTTAACTATATCAAATATTGGGTAAGTCATATTACCACAATGATTAACTATCATGGCATCATCATTTTCTAATTATAACAATTATTATATAAATCATGGTATAAATTATTGATATTAAGTTTTTTCTCTTTCTGCTAGAACTGTAGAATCATGTAAATTACTTATATAAATCCATAATATATATCCATGTGACCTGTACTTATAGATTATAACTCTCTTATGTAATTGGTATAGGAGGCCATTTCATGTGTTATATACGGTATTATGCCTGTTGTATTTTAAATTATGTATGTTGCACTTTAAATCATGGTGCACTTTGAATAACACTATTGAGGACTGGAAATGACCAGTCTGTATGCCTAGGCACCATTGTTAGGTGCAAAAGACATAAGACGTTCACCTACAGGGTGACTGAGACAAGCCAAATGAGGTAAATAAATCCATATATTGACATACATTATCTTGTCTGAATATAATTTCTTCTGGAGTTGCGGACCCAAGTCCTGTTGTTTGATTTTTGATGTATGCTAAGCAAAATAACAAAAGTAAAAAAAATGTGTTTTTTTCTTCTTAAAAGGCCTGACAACTATTGATACACACAGTACATGCAGACTGAGAACAAAGACTATGTACTTGGCACATTTTGTTTAAGAGATGTTGCTGCTTCGCTGTCTCTCTGTGTTTTACCTTGAATACGAGGCTTCTATGTATAACAGAACCTGGCATAAGAGATTACAACTGTGAGTTCACCATGCATCAAAGAAAGAGGTTTGCCCCTTTACACATATAAAGATATTGCAATCATTCTTAGAGATTGTGATTTTCCAGATATGCATCTAATATATATAGTTGGCACTGGAAGGGTTAAAACTTGTGATGTGGAAGCAAGATGGCAGGTCTCATATAAAACACAACATAAATAGAAATCATTTAGGTGATAATATGGAGTGTGGCTATATTGATAAGATATATATAATAATGGGACAGGCTGGGTTGGGGGGTCCTTAAACAAGCACAGTGGGGTCATATAACACATAGCATGTGACATCACTGTAATAGCTTGGCTGATGGAGCAGCCATAAAGAAAGGCACAGGACAAGGTAAGGCTATGGGGGTCTTGAAGTGCGTAGGTGTGCGGTGTGATCACATGCATTTTTTACCTGCAGGAAAAAACCTCCTGTATAGTACCTCATATGAGTGAGAATGATGTTTTAATGTGAATATATAGTATAGTCAGTGTATGTGACTATGCACATGTAAGTGTAACTGTCTATGAGAATGCTTGAGTGGAGTGTATAAGAGTCAGTGTGTGTTAGTGTGAGAGCAGAGCCAGATCAATGGTAGAGCACACGTAGCACTTGCTCCAGCGCCCCGGTGCACAAATTGCTCCAGCGCACTCATGTTCTAAAAGATCCTCTCTTCTCGCCTGTCCTACGTAGCATTGATCTTATCCAGTCACAGTTATCTTCCTTTACTGACACTTCTCGGCATGCAGTGCTAAGGAGGGAAGACGATTCATGCACATTGCAGGACTCACATTGCAGCAGATGGCTGCTCAATGAGGGAACTGCAGTCCACAAAAAACATACAGGAGGGAAGTGGAGGATGGGGTAGGTACTGTGTGTGTGTATTAGTGTAGATATGTGTGATATACCGTATATGTTTGTGTGTATGTGTTTATATGAGTGTGTATGTTTATGTATGCATGTATGTGGGGGGTGGCAAAACAGAAATTAGGGCATGAAAAATGTAAAAGGCAGACAAACAAGATAAAAGAAAAAATGTAAAGTAGACAGAAAAGGGTGAGGAAACTATGTCAGAAAATGAGATGGAAAAAAAGACATCAGAAATGAAATTGCCAAAGAAGTAGTATAGAACAGAAGGAAAAAAAGATGGCAAGAGGCAGAAAGCAGAGAAAAAAGGTTTCTAAAGCCAGAGAGTATGTGCTAGTGAATAATATATATGTTACCAGAGGGGTGGGCACTCGGCTATACAAGTCATCAGACCCTGTGTATACATATATCTTGTTTTGCAGTGTAATAAGATTCAATAAAAATAATATACTAATGGTCAGCAATAATGGTTTATTTATACATTTGTGATGACCATTAACATTTACAAGAAACTGTAGCATTAACTATCTTCAATATTAGCACATCGTTACAGCTTGCTCTTATAATTGATGCATCGCTAACACAAAGCCCATATTACATACATGTACCCAATTAGCAAGCAGCAGAATACTGTCAGTTGTAAGAGAACTGGCAACGTGCTTTAATAGGAAATATTTTGTAAGACTATGTTAGGTATTTAAATATTGTGTTTCAGAACATATAATGAATATATTACATTTACTTTCTTAACTCAATTTTTATATTCAGATTATAATACTCACAGAAAGTAATCTTACTCTGAATTTCGCGTTTCTAGTAAACTGTGGCGACATTAAACTAGGTCACAAAGTATAGACCCAATTTTACATGGTCCTCATCAATTACATACTTGGGGAGAAGGTGAGCCCAGAGCTCCATTTTTTTTTGTGGACATTCACTGGGAGGCCAGGTTCAAGGAAGAGTGAACAAGAAAGAAGTCAGAATAAAGAAGACAGAAGAATAAGAAGATATGAGGGAAGAAGTGAAGCTGGAAAACAGGCACACTGAAGCAGTCAGGGGAGAAAGTAGGGAGACAATGGGTGAACTTTTGTGAATGAGAGTGTAAGAGAGTGAGTGAAAGTGAAAAAACAATGTTATTGAGCTATTGTTTGTTTCGTTGAGGGTCCCTCCTTGTTTTCAGACATTTGCACAAATTGACAAAATTGGCTCATTTCATTAAAATGGAAATTCATAAAAATCTGAAGGCACAAGTCTAATAGAGAGTAGCCCAATTATGTCAAGAATAGATAATTAAAGTATTTTTGCAATCCTCAATGGTGCTTAGGTTCTAAGGGTATAGACCCAATATATTTCTTGATGTAAGAGTTTTAAGTTGCATTTCCTTTTCCCGTGAACGTTAAGCAGGTAACATCATTAAAATTAAACTCCCTCACATGTCTAGCAACTGAGGTCTAAATGTTATTCCTAACAGTGCCTACATGCTCAAGCAGATGTCTTCTTAGAAGCCTGGTAGTTTTACCTACATATTCCTTTGGTAACTTCATGTGATTAAATATACACCATAGGACAAACAGTCTTTGAATCAATTCATTCTGTATTCACTCTACATAGTTGGTAGATTTAATGAATTCACAGGCCTTATAGTGGACACAACCGAACATCCTCTTTGTTTGTTTCAATGGATAAATATGATTTTACCTTTTTACCTTCTAACAATGAATGTACCAACAGCTCTCTCATATTCTGCTCCCTACGTAATGTGACCGTGGTACTTCTGAGATTACCTTCTGGCGTGAATGATTTGACATTATACTGTGTGTACCCATTCATAGTAGATGTAAACACCATCAACTGTTCCCATCACCCTAAATATAAATACACATAGCTAGGTGCAGAGCATGTGTCATTTGCCATGTCCCTCAGCTGTAAAAAGGAGATCATCAAAGACAAAAAGGTTACAAGCAGAATAAAACAAATCATCTATAGTATAAATTTCATGAATTGGGGCAAAGCTCCATCTTGTAACCATTTAATAAATATCTCTATTTAAAATTACATTTTCTATCCTAATCTATACAGGAATTGCTTTTCACTTATTTGTGATAAATGTATTTTCTACATTGAATCCAGCCAATTGCATTTCTAATTGTTTGTTCTTTACAGAGCATATTTGACAAATCTCTTAAAATGCTTCTCCTGTATCCAAATCCCATTGTACCTTTTTCTTCTCTTCTCTCTCTTTTTATTTGGTCAGATAAAAATAAATAAGTCAGTGGGTAGGATATTTTAGGCAGCAAGTGAACACTTCATCCTCAAAGTTGGATTAGAAGCAGGAAAAATGGGCAAGCATAAGGATCTGAGTGTCTTTGACAAGGGCCAAATTGTGATGGCTAGACGACTGGGTCAGAGCATCTCCAAAACTGAAGCTTTTAAGGGGTGTTCCCCCTGAAAAATGGTCCAAGGAAGAAAAAGCGATGAACGGGCGACAGGTTCATGGGCAGACAAGGCTCATTGATCCACGTGGAGGGACAAAGGGTAGCCTGTGTCATCAAATCCAACAAAATTGCCAAAAAAAGTTAATGCTGGTTTTGATAGAAAGGTGTCAGAACACACAGTGCATGGCAGTTTGTTGAGTATAGGACTTCATAGCTGCAGACCAATCAGGGTGCCCATGCTGACACTCGTCCACTGGCGAAAGCGCCTACAATGGGCACATGAGCATGAGAACTGGACCACAGAGTAATGGAAGAAGATGGCCTGGTCTGATTAATCAAGTTTGGTTTACATCACGTGGATGGCTGGGTGCGTGTGTCTCCCTTACCTGGAGAACACAAGAAAGCAGTATGCACCCATTGAGGCCCCACATGACTTAAAGGATTGCACACATTCAAAGGTCTAGTGAGTCCATGCCTCAAAGTGTCAGAGCTCTTATGGCAGGAAAAGGGGGACCTATACAATATAAGGCAGGTGGTCATAATGTAATGGCTGATCTGTGTATACTTTTCATCATAGCTACAGGAATTGCATATGCTAAATAGTGTTGCTTGTGATACTTAGTATTGACCATGAGTAGAACTAATTCTAGTGTCTGAGTCAGTGCCTTATATGCCAAGTTAGAACATTTTGTGGCAACACTGTTAGTATTGTAAATGACTACGTGACATATTCTTATGTTCAGTTGACTGCTTTCATCAGGTACATACAATCATTTCAGTTCCTCTTCTAGGTATTTATATTCCATCTCCTTATTGAGCTTTACTGTATTTATATATATTTTATTTCTTCATGAATACAGTTATTCAAAGAATGCTCATTTAAACTAGTTTGTTAGCTATTTTTGAGTTCTTCTTTCACACTTTGTAAATTAGCTTTTTCAGATGACATAACTGTGCCACTGTTTTGTTCGATGATTGCAGATGAAATCTCTTTATTGATTTTAGTAGAGAGAATGCCAGTACGTTTTGACAAAAATCAGGACAAAAAAAAACTTGGAATCATTTTTGCTTTAGGGATTCTCCACATTGGAACTACATGAAAAACATCTGCTTTCATCAACTAACCTTTTTTTTCTATTGTTAAAGAACATATTCTAGACATTTCTACCTTCCTTTATCTAATCAAAAACAACAGTTATGAGAAATCCCAACTCAGACAATGTCAATATTCAAGTCAAGAAAAAAAACTAATACGGTTTAGATCACAGCACATTAAAGCAGCCATGCGTTAATTAGGTTGGTGTGAGAAAAAAAAAATAGAACAATGTAGAGGACCGCAAAAGAAATATAAATTACATTTTTAAAGAAAGCCATTTTAAGAATGAAACGTGTATGATACAGTGTTTTGGTGGGTTTTAATTCACATTCGGTGCTCCTTTTATAGGTTTTCTAAGCATTCCCCTTTTTAATGGATGTTTTTCGAGCGGATAGTCCACATTAAGCATGTCTGTGAAATGTGTTTTGGGCTGTTTGTTATTGCATACCACCAAACATTTGGGAGCTGAAAGTCCAAATGTAATCAAGTATCTGTCAGACAAGAAAATATATAAATTAAATCATAACATTTGCCATGGAAGCAAATGTACTACTTATTTCCTTGTGCTGCTACACTGACATTCATAGACATACAAAAGCATACATGTATACACACATATTCAGGTATACTTAATAGTAGGCACAACCACATGCCTTCGTACAAAGATATCTCAAACACACGGATTTTCTATTGATTGAAATGTAATTGTTTTTCAGCAGCCACTGACTGTCTAGAATCCACAGCTGTTGTTTGATTTTTAATCAGGTTGCTGAATCAACGGTGCACTTTATACAGGTGTAACACAAGTCATTGAATCTTAGTTTTGAAAAATGTAACATGGTCATTCCTAGAGTCCTCTGCTAAGGAATATATTTTGAATTAAAAACAGATTGATGCACCAATTTTTAGAAGCCTTGAGATTTCTTGTGATATAATTTTAAAAAAACATACAAGTTATTGGGGTCAGATATAATAGTGGGTTAGGGGATAAAATAGGGAATTGATGTCATATACAAGATATTATAACATAGCCTTTAGCAGTTCCAAGTAAAGTTAAAAAAGGACTTTTCAAATCAAGTCAATTCACTGATGAGATTAAACAGAAACCTATAACACACTTAAATATATTTTTATGATGAATCTGAGTTAATTTGTCCCCTGTGAATCTTTTCATGATCCCATCACTTTGGAAATTCTAAATATAAAAGTCCTGGGGTAGGGAACTTTATTAAAGGTTGTAACTGCTATAGGTGGGAAGTCTGAAGAAGTCCCTATGTACCGTATTTTTACAGTTTGTTTATTACATTTGAAATTATACTAAATTAAAAACTAAAGAAATAATGTGTATGCCTCAGACACATTATTATACTTCCTTTACTATGGAGGCAATTGTTTTCAATTCCAGAAAATAAAATGCATACTTACAACTCCTTAACCTGTATGAATTATATACATAATGCATTAAAACTGTTCCCAGATATTATACTAAAATCTGGTTGTCTTTAGTTATCTTAAAAAAAAGAGAGCAATCTTTCAAGGGCTTAAACCTTCTTTGCACTTTTATGAAAAGGGAACACGCTTTCCTATTTTATTAAATCAGAATGAGATCTTTGAATATGGAGCACTGCCTTTGCTAAGTAATAGAAACTGTATCATTTGCTTAGGGCTGTAGAAAATTCTTGAAACTGCATTGCATTGTCTCCTGTAACAGACGATATAAATACATAATACATAAGTGAATTTTATGTATTCTAGCTGCTAAGAAATGCCTGCCAAGTATTCAAGTTTATTTACTTTATATTTCTATCCTTTTACTTCCTCATATTTCCACATTGCCAACCCCCCTGTTGCCATGATCACTAAATATGTTCTGCTCCATATAAAAGGCATATCCTTTTCACATTTGTTATCATTTCAGTAGTGTTAGATTTTTAATATGCATCACAATATGCTTCTTTTATTTTTCTTCCGACATTGCGATGTGGAAAATCAATCATTTATTTTATGTTTTTCAAACTTTCTTATTGAAAGTTCACAGACAATGTAAAAATTGAAATGTATTTTTATAGGCTTTACATAGAAAATAACCTTGACCTTCACGTTTAGGGCGTAATCCAGTTTGCTAAAGGCGATATTTTATTAATTTAGAGTGCTGTGGTTCAATTTAAGTGACAATCTTATAAGCAGCATACTACACCTTACCTACAAGAAACGTACGTATATTTTTTTCAAGACAAGGTAAGCCACTCATAGATACCTAGTGCAGGGCAAGCAGTGCATCCCATCACATGATACAATGCTAGAAAGAAATAAAGATATTTTTTTCTAAAATATTTACCCATAAATGCCTCTTTCTATAGGCAGATGAGGATGAAATTCTAGCTCCAACACAAATGGAATGATTTGTATCAAGTAAATGTATCGAAGACTATCCAAAACTGACTCCAATACGCAGCTTCTGTGACAAAGGGACTGGAGTAGCCCCTAAGCGTCAGTAATCCTTCCGCAGATAAATTATATCTGTAGTAATATGGTTTTTAACCACGGTACAGTTTGTAAAACTGGTGTCTGTCCAATTTCAAATGAAAAACCCTTTGCTTTGAAGGTAAATAAATCTAATGTGTGGACAGATTTATTGTCACTAACAAGTTTCTCTTCCTGACAAAAATCTTTTTTTTTTTTTTTTTTTTTTTTTTTTTTACAAGTAGTCGGACATGGATGCTCATATAAAAGACTATTAATTTACTAGTACCGTATTTTGAGTGGGCGAAAGAAAAAACCCTTTAGGGTGTCAATCATTAAATTTAAATTAGAAAGCCATAGATGTGCAAGTATATCCCTGTAGTTGTATGAGTAATGTGCTTTTAAGCATGTTTTTAATAATAATAAACAAATGTTTAGAAATTGTAAATTGAAATCAGTGAGAGACAATTGTTAATTTGTTCCCAATTGTCTATGTGTTTCAAACACTGGACACTTTCCAGGAAATCATGCTGAAGTTGATGGGCAGTTTTGCAGTTGATCAGCAACCAGAAAATTGTGAAACCACTGGTTTCTTCAAATTGATAGGCTTGGGAGGGAAACTCAGCAAAATTGGTAGTAATATAGAAGACCAAGCACAAACATGCGTTCTTGGGAACCATGACTAAGTCCATATAGAGTAACTATGAATGTTCACTTTTTATTATGAGAGAATAAAAGTTATGTTTTACTATTATGTATGGTCCCACACAATTCATTTTAGCTGTTACATTGGATTTTTGTTAGTTTTCTTTGATCAGTATGACTGCTTGAGGCGCTGTACCCACGAGCTAGATATTTTGTATCCAAGAGACAAGAGATGTTACAGTGGAGTTGCAGCACTCTATTGCAGTGCTCTATAGAACACCAAACACAGACATGCTGTCGCAACTTACCTTTCCGGGGAAGCTTCGTCCAGACACCGTCCCTCCTGCTCATGGCAAAGCAGAAGACCACGAGTATCTGCTCCACACCATCTGTCTCCGGGCAGCCAGCGAGTGACAAAGGGGGCTCGTCCTTTCTGAGAACTGACAGAGGGCTTTTCTGCTTGGGTGGTCCTGAGTTCCGCTCGGGGGGAGGGTGGCTTCGGATTTAAAAGTCCTGGAGTCCTGCTTGCTACTCTCTCCATGTACCGAATACTGGCTTGGCTTACTACCCTCACATGTACCGAATCCTGGCTTATGTGACTACCTCCTTCATGTACCGAACCGGCTTATTTCCGACACTCCATTTAGCAGATACTGCTATACTTCTACTATCTACGCTACTGCCATTATTTCCTCAGAGACTGCCTATATATATTGCCTATACCCTGCCTGCTCTCAGCCTAGATTCTCTCCTGCCCTGGGTGTTCCTTTGGGGCCCTCCCCATTCGCTATCTCTCAGGGTGAAGTTGTGGCTGAATGGATTTTTGGGTAACAGGTGCATGACACAATTTTGTGCATAAACATTCACAAGCGTAACCTTTTGGTTGCCAATATATCCCTTTATGAAGATGGCCCTGCCCTCCAAGTCTCTCCAGACATCCAAAAGCTGGAAGGAAAGTAGTTTATGGAGGATAATAGCGACCCCCTTGGTTTACTTGGGAACTTACTAAACACAGCCCCAGGAGAAAGAAAGCAGTTGTTTTCTAAAGCAAGTAACTAAGGCTAGCCATGTATAGGGGTGAGATTAAACATACTGACCAGAAGGACCAACAAACAATAACTGAAAATGTAACCATTCAATAACCCAATCACAAATATATATATAACTATATACAAGCTCTTGGTCTATACCCAGAGCACCAAAACTCAATTTAAGCACCTTGCCAACCACCCTATAAGTCAGAGGGCATCACTTTACAACTTAACAGTTCACCCCAACCATTTGAGGCCTGTTCCACCATAATCTGCAAATCAACATTAAATATATCACAACCAACATTATGGTTTACTGTTTTTTGTTTTGGTTCAATTTATTGTTATGTTAGATACATTTTCAAACATATGATTATACTTGCCAAGTCAAACCTGCCCTGATCATATTGTATGCATATGATTAATGTGCACCTGTAATGTACAATCTTTGATTCATCAAAGGAAAAAAAAAGGAGAAAAAGTTTTTAAAAATCTAATAAAATATAACACTAATAAAAATTATATATATATATATATATATATATATATATATATATATATATATATATATATATATATACAGTATGTCACAACCAATGTCCAATAAATGAACACCATCATTTCTATACAGACCATCAGAACTGCCTTCTAACTCTGTATGTCTGGAACTAAAAACCCCTTCCATAACCAAGACACACTATCACACTGTTATCTGGCCCATTGACCCATAATGACCGTGGTACAATTTCACACCATCTGAAAAGAACACTGTTAAAGGTTCTTTCAAACATAAAATGAACTCTTTACAATACATTATCAACCCAACTGATTTCATTTTACCAACATCATTTCCAATATAGGCCTCCTTGAATCCGGCTCCTTGGTTCAACTACATAACCTTTAAGCATTTGCTTAATCAGAAATTCCTTGAACATAGGCTGTTTACCAGCTAGCTCAAAAACAAATAACAAATACCTATCAATACTAGCTATTGGAAAACCGCTATTAATTAAACTAACAACAAATTCTAAGGACCGTTCAATCCCTCCCTCAAATACACCCAGACATTTTCCTTCCATAAATGTAGACCAAGCTTTCCAAACCTTGGTGTACAATTCCCACATGCTTTTAGACAAAGAAGACTGAGTTCTGAAGAGCTTAAAATCAAAACTGGACAAATAATCAATCAATACATTCTTACTACCTAGAATGTGCCTAGCTTTAATCATCTGACCTTTATCTGTTTTGGGTATCTGTTACAATCAGTACAGAACTCCAGTTAGACATATTCTTTTACTGATAATAAGGACCTCAAACTGCGATTGGATTCTGTTTTTTTTTATTATTTGCAGGAGCATTAGGTTAAAGTAAAAGAACCTTGGAGAAAGACATTGTCTTACCAGAAACGTTTCTTTGCAACTACCCAAAAACTTTATATGAATACTTCTAATTTGAAGGATCTTTACTACATCAAAGCTTTATAGGACCACTATAATTTGCACTGTATTTGCATTTAAAGTTTTCCTTTATTAATAAGTGTTCATTCAAAAAATGAAAAAAAGGCTGTTATCAAATAGACTTTTTGTACTTTTATATTTTATAAATGTCATATTAGTTAACTTACTTATCAGGGGAACAATCTCTTTTAGAACTGGTGTACTTGTATTACAATCCTGAAAGTAGGAGAGAATATTCAATCACCACATCATTCATTAATTTCCTATATTAGTTTTCTACTGAATAAAATTAAAGTCTATTCCCTGACTGGTTTGTTTAGCGGGAGCCAAAATGATTATGTTAGACACAGACGAGTAAAATGCATTTAGTAAAAGCCAGTGATTAATTTACCTTCTGAGTTATCTCTTTAGTAGGTGACAATCGAGTTACATCTTTTAAATTTGATGGGCATTTGTGTATGATCAACTTTCATTGGGTTTCATTTTACAAGAGTAGTAACTGTGTGCCGTTTATTTTGTACACATACATTTTACACAAACTTTTAACATTTTACAAGAATAACTTTTAGTAAAAAAATGCATTCTGTACTAAATTTCCATATTTATATTTATGTGATTGTACATCTTTCTGTGAAGAACTAACTGCAGTGACGACTCCAGAAAGAATATATAGGGGGGCACACAAGATACCACTGTCAAAGCTTGGGGGCATTAAAAATGTCCACCATTAAGTCATACCACTGAAAACACACATATATATATATATATATATTTATATATATATATATATATATAGCCAAAAGTAATGTGCTATGGAATGATACTTTTGTTACTGGACTAACATAATACTTGATCACTCAACATGGGAAGCCTGAAGCCACAATTTAGAGTGACTAATCCTTGAAATAAATATTATAGAGTAAATAACACAATAGCTTAACTTTTCCACTAAAGCTCTAGCTCTGCCACACCAACACCCAAACACAGACCAGGACAGGCTCTGCCACACTGACACCCAAACACACACCAGGACAGGTTCTGCCACACTGCCACCCGAACACACACACTAGGAAAGATTATGTCCCACTGACACCCAGACACACACACAGGCTTTGCCACACCAGCAACCAAACACACACACACCAGGACAGGCTCTGCCACACTGACACCCAAACACACGCAGGATAGGCTCTGCCACACCGACATCCAAACACACACACACCAGGACAGGCTGTGCCACACCAACATCTGGACACACAGACCAGGACAGGCTATGCCACACTGACACCCAAACACACACCAAGACAGGCTCTGCCACACTGACACCCAAACACACATACCAGGACAGGCTCTGCCACACCGACACCCAAACACACACAGGACAGGCTCTGCCACACCGACACCAAACCACACACACAGGACAGGCTCTGCCACGCTGACACCCAAACACACACACCAGGACAGGCTCTGCCACACCAACATCCTGACACACACACCAGGACAGGCTCTACCACACTGACACCCAAACACACACAGGACAGGCCCTGCCACACTGACACCCGAACACACACACACACTAGGAAAGGTTATGTCCCACTGAAACCCAGATACACACACATTTGGACAGGCTCTGCCACACCAACACCCAAACACACACACACCAGGACAGGCTCTGCCACACACAAGGTAAGGAGAATGCAGGCAATGTATATTCTCTTGTATTTCTTTATAGATATTTAAGCAGCATATCCTATTTCTCCCAAAGGATTTTATATAAGCCTGAACTCTAGTTATAGCCATTATTTTATATTCTAGCGTATGAACTGGTCATCAAAATTATGTGCATGTTTTTTCTCTCTCTCTTTCTTTTTTCTCACCCTCTTATCCCCTTCATATTCCCCTCTTACGTTCTGTATTTCCCCACTTTCTGTCTCCTTTTGTTATTTTTCTTTGTTTTTTTCTCTCTCCCCTTTCTTTATTTCCTTGGCAGCCCCTGAGTACCAAACTCTCTTTCTCAAACCTTCTACCTCCTCCCTTCTGCATAACCATCTCCACACTTTACTGCCCCGTTCAAGTCTCTTTCACCTTATCACCATCTACATCTATAAGCCTCTCCCCTCAAGATCTCCAACTATATTACCGTACCACTTCTGCTTCTTACGCTGCTTCATCTCCTCCAACCCAGTCCATTCAACAACACCTACAACTTTTTTCCCTGATGTCATCTATTACCCATTTCTCTCTTCTTCTGTGTCATTTTCTACATCCCTCTGTTCTCCTATTTATGAAAGAGCAGACATAATTAAAAAGAGAGCAATTCTGGAGCAAAGTATCAAAAGTCACCATAGCATCAAATGAATTGTGCATGCCTACTGTGCCCTATTTATCATGTTGCACCAGGACTGCTCTGTATACCTAAATTTATTTCCTGTTACCACATGAAATATTTACACTTTTATTATACAGAATACCGATAATGGGACTTTTTAATAAAAAGTGATTTTAGTGCAAAGCGTGAAAGGTGGTCCCATCGCCATAGCTAGTATTAGAATTTGCTTGCTGACTGGATCATTCCATTGGTTGCTATGGTGAAAAGATAAGTTTTTAAAACTTTGAACCAAAATCACATTTTTATGTAACGCCAAAGCAGCTAAATATAACTTTTCATTTAAAAAGAGAGAGAAAAAAATTGTTGTGATAGTAAAACAAACACTTTTTTCAACATAACTCTACTCAGTAACAATCCAACCTGCGGTGCTTTACCAGTGTTAAAAGTGAACGTTACCTTGGCTTATGATGTCCTTTCAAAAGTCTGTTCCCAAAAGCAGCCATAATCCGTAGAACAGAAGTGAAGTACAGAGAAATGACAGGCTTTGTGAGGGTCTCTGGTAACTGCTACAAAACTGTAATGAGAACAGGAGAAGGAAGTTGAATCAAACTTGCTCTGATTATGTGTTCCTGTTACACCTTTGGAGCTTTGCCCAGCTGCGCAATACAACAGTTATTATTCAGAGAATTGCAGTTCCTAAAAAAAATATTAGGAATAAGTTTTGCAACAAAAGGCTCTTTCCTTTATATTAAGAGTAGTACTGGTAGCAGTTACTATGGACCTTATAAATTACATGAAAAAGAGTCTCAAAAGAAATGAAAGAATTTAGAACATCTGATTTAAAAAAAAAAAGTGATATCTGCAGTTCATCCAAATACTAAATTAAAAATAATAATAGTAAAAAAAATAAGACAGAGAATGTTAATTGAGTGCTTTATCAAGAGTATACTGATACATTTCATGTCTGACAATAATATAGATTGAAGAATGATGGTAAGAATATTCCGAGTAGAAGTGTTAATTAGACTTCGGCAATGGTGAAGTCTTCGTGTTTGTCTTCATGTTCGTCTTCAGGTAAAATGTTTTCGTATTATACAGATAGTTGCCCGTTCTCGTGTTCATGCATGGTGAATATTCGTATTCAGTGAAAGGAGCGTTGGGTTAGAGTGTTAGGAATTTATTTTTCTTACGCTATTAGCTTTTTCTCCCTTGTGGATTCCCGTATTAACCCCTGGTATGCTACGGAAGACTTAAGATAGGCTAGAGGCAGTGACTTGTATGGAGGGAATAGACCAAGGAGATTAGCTAGGAGATATTTAGGGATTTTGTCTTAACTAATAGACTAATAGACTAATAGCCTAATATATATACGAACAGGAAGAAGGGAAGATTATTCGTGTTGGGCGTTTTCGTCTTCATGCACACTTCTCCGCCGCTTTATTCGTTTGTTCGTTATTCGGCAAGTCTTGTTTCATAGATTTTATATGAACTATGTGCATACCTGGGAACTTCCAGGCTTGGGCTAACCTGAGCCTACCCTTGCCAGATGCAGCCAGGACTGCACACTGAAGTCAGCAGTACCACCTACTGAAAACAGGGGACGTTACTGCTGATGTCAGGGGGCTTTCCTGCTGACATTGCGGGAAACACCCCCATTTAAAGGGGAAATGGGCAGGGAGCGGAGCCTGACGAGACCCCGCTCCCGCGACCCAGGGTGAAACCCGGAGAGTTCCCAGGTATGACCATGTGATGGAGATCAGGAAACAAAAAGTCTTCAGTTTGAAAAACGTAAGCAAAAATACCTATACAGCAGATATAAAAAAGACTATGTGACCAAATGTATGTGGACATGTATTGAATTCAGGAGTTTCAGTAACACTCATTGCTAACAGGCTAATAAAATCAAGCACATAGGTATACTATCTCCATAGACAAACATCGGCAGTAGAATGCTACCTATCAGAATGCATAGTGCTTCTGTAAATTTTGGCGGAGGGATAACGGACAGGGGCTGTTTTCCAGGGTTTAGGTGAGGCCCTTTAGTTACCAGTGAAGGTTAATGTTAATACTTCTATAAACAAAGACATTTTAAGGATTTGTATGCTTCTCTTAACTTTTCAAACATGGGATTTAATGTAATGGATGGGGCTCTAGAACACAATCCCTGTCTTATATTATCCAATTTTAGGGTTCGATCTGGAAGCTTCCACTTCAAAGAATCAAAGAATCCACAATGTGGTAGTTATACTGAATCAGTCAGTATAATAATACAATAGGGTCATAGTGTAACGCTTCCAACTGTGTCACTAGTTTGGTAAGGCCCTTTCCTATTCCAGGATTACTGTGCCAAAGCAAGGTCTATAAAGACAAATCTTGGTGTGGAGGAACTTGAGTGACCTGCACAGAGGCTTGATCTTAATCCCATTGAACACCTTTTGGATGAATTGGAACACTGATTGGCACACTGGTTTTGTATCACATTTACTCTGTTGAAATAATAAACTTTTTCAATGGTATTTCTTTTCAAGTTAAGACTTCAGATATCATTTACAACAATATATTTTTATTAAGGAGACAGCAAAACCTTCTGTTCTGGTATTATTGTTAAACTACTGAGCCCTTTTTTCAATATAAAAGCATTCAAATTAATCAGCACATATTTGTTTATTTTGAGCATCTGGTACTCTTTCTGTAATAATGCAAGAATCTTGATAAAAATTCTACATGTCTTCGAGATTGCCACTTTAATATGTCTCAAGATACACGTTTTATCAGAAGGTAAATAGCTTTATAAAACATGTTTTATTTGCTAATCAGACTAATGCTTGACTGTTTAATTGATGCTTTGTCCCAGCATAATGCAATATTTACAGTAATTAATATAGCTGTGCATAGCATAAAAATAATATTTAAGTATTCCACATTGGTATGATTCATTTTCAATCTTGATAGGTGCCCAAAACAATTAATTTGAAAGGTTGTGCAAGGTAATTAACAGACTGGATAATTTTAATGATATTTCATAATCACATAATGGTAATCTTTATAGCTATTTGGCCTGATAGAATGTCCACCCATCCAGGAATTTTATTTTAAATTGAAAAGTAATAGACAAGAGAGCATAACAAATGTTGAATTTTACCATGGGGGGTTCTGGTAGTAGAGGCAGGCATAATTATGTTATGGAAACTCACCACAGATACCCCTTGAGTGAGACCTTGAGGAAGAAAGAGTACAAGAGTACAGGAGTCATGATTGAAGATCATGAAAAAAGCAATTCTAGAAAAGAGAAAGGTTACTGTGATATCAAGGGGCAATGCGATACTGCAAAGGATATTTGTGAACATGTTGGCGGCATGTTAACTTGCCGTGCTTGGAATAATTCCTTTACACCATACCTACCAAATGACCAACTGTTTCTAGATTGTTTTTTAAATTCCTAACTTTTTTCTTAAAATATCTGAGATCTGAAGATCTTATTTTTTTTATTTCAAAGTAGGGTAAAATGTATATGATGTATTGAAATTGTAATGTACACTGTTTAATAAACAATGGATTCTTTAGATGACAAAAAAAATAATATTTTTAGTACTATTAGTACTAATAAGTGTCACTGCTGAACAATGTCCCAATTTATGTTTGGCAACGTTACTCTATATTGTACATATTTTTTAATACTTCTGACTTAATTGATTTGTGGTAGTGAAGGTTTTTTTATTTTATTTTTCTACTTCTAGTGGTAGGACTAAATGGTAGTTTGTATTGTTTTTCTTTTCTTTTTTGGCACTGTTCTTAATGCAATATGTATAGAAAGTATGTATAAGAGAGGCCAGATCATTTTGAAACAGTGTCAGTTTGCCAAAGCTCCAAGAAGAAGAAACTTGCAGATTGTAGTAGTTGTTTTCATGTCCTGTAACACTTTAAGACAAAGCTTTAATTAGGATCTCGTTCAGTGTTTTTTTCTATGTATAATTATATTAATTGCTAGTAGAGGACAAAGATTCAAGGGTAGACAGCTTGAAAAAATAAGAAATATGACAAGAAGACGTAATTAAACAACGTCTTTCAGCTATTTACACTAAATGCCCTTTACAAAGATCTTTTTTTTATTATTTAGCTGTCCAGCATGGATATAGTGAGCAGAACAATAATTACCATATCATTTTAATGCATAATTCCTACCAGATATTTAATTGTACGTAGTATGGAAGTTGTTGGTACTCATCTAATATTATGAGGTTTTATGAATTTAACAAATGAATGTCATAAAAAGTAAAGTGCAGCATAAATAACAGAGATGTGAGTACAGCCGAGGTATTTGGAAAGTTATTTATAAAGAATGTATAATCAGGATGGCATATATAAAATAAGAACAACGATCATTATTTATTCAGTTGATAAAATATAAAATCGTGAATTGAAAAGTAATAGACAAGAGAGCATAACAAATGTTGAATTTTACCATGGGGGGTTCTGGTAGTAGAGGCAGGCATAATTATGTTATGGAAACTCACCACCACTACCCCTTGAGTGAGACCTTGAGGAAGGAACATTTGGGTTAGACCACAAGTCCCCAGGTCTACTCCCAACTCACTTTCTCATGCTGCTCGCTTCTCCCACTAAAGAGGATGGTTAATTATCCTTTATCCTAATTCAAAAAAATGGCTTCATCTCCAGAAGGATACTGATGTCATGGAGAGAGCTCAGAGGAAGATTACTAAAATCGTGAATAGTTTGCAGGAAAACAAATCTGTGGACAAACGAAGGGATATCAATATGCATAGCTAGGATGAAATAAGAGAGAGAGCATGTGATAGACGCATTTTAATACCTAAGGGGAATTAACAAACGTTAAGGAGGGGAATTCATTTTAAATGAAGAGAAATGCCTGTACAAGAGGTCATAATCTAGAGGGTCAGAGACTTTGATCTAATATACGGAAGTTTTACTTTATTGGGAGGATGATAGATTATTATTGTTTGTGTCATTATTGTGTCACTATCATTCTCAAATAAACAACTCTAAAATATTACTTTCTAAATATTGTTACTCCACATAATCTACAGGGAGATTATGTGTTGTCACTTGCAGGGCTGCCATCAGGGGTGTAAGCGAAGAACTGGTAGGGAGGCCAGCACAGCAGGTGAACTGAAGCACTTAGCAGGATGTGACCCTGTGATAGTTATTATATGTGTATGTATGTTAGTATATGTGTGTAAGTATATTACTGTGGGTATGAAAGTAGTATGTTACTGTATATGTGTATGTTAATATGTGTAATTGTGAATAAGTATGTTAGTGTGTGAGTATGTGTATGTTTATGTATGTATGTTAGTAAATGCGTTTAAATATGATACTGTGTGTGTAAGTATGTTAGCAAGTGTGTGTAAGTGTGTTAGATTGTTATTGTGTGTGTATGTATGATAGTGTGTGTGAAAATATAAATGATGATGTGTGTAGGTAGGGAGATATATAATATACACACTGACTCTGACGCTATACATACTGTACATACAGTATAAGCACACTGACTAACACTATATATACATAGTGTTAGAGTTAGTGTGTGTTGGATGATATGTGCATGTATATAAGAGTGTGGTGTTAGTGCTTGAGAGCATTTGGTATTTTGTGTGGTACTGTATGGCATAAGCCTGAATGTACATATATATCATCAAACTGTGTTAGAGTTTGTGTGTTTTGGTTTATGGTGTTAGCATCCCTGTGCATCAGTGCATAATGTTAGTGTGTGTGTTGTTGCAAGGTATTAAATGTTTGTGAGTATATGATGTTAGCATGTGTGTGTCTGTTACTGTATGGTGTTTGAGTGTGTTAGTGTATTGTGCTGGGTTGTCAGGGATGAGCCTAGGGTTACTGCTGACAGGGGAGGGAGAAAATGATCAGGAGAAAGAATGTGTGTGTAGTAGGTATACGGTGTTAGAGTGAGATTGCATGTTAGAATGTATGCATGTTTCCCCAGGTACCACTTACTCTAGGCTTGGCCCTGCTCTCATAAGGTTGATGGGAAAGGCATGGGGCCCAAGCTTATACTGGTGCCCAAGGTTTCTAAAGGTGGCGCTGAGTGCCAGTGTGTGTGTTCTGTTTGTGTATTTTTTTCTTTCTTTAAAAAAAAAATCTGTATTGAGAACTGTGATACACCTAAATTGTGCTCATCCGTTGCTAGTTTGAAACTGTCCACTTTATTGTTAGTGTCTATGTTCTCTAAAGCATTGCTTTTTTAGTGACGAAAATGCTCTGCAACGAACGTGCTAGCATGCAGACCTCTGAAAGGTTTTTTTGTATTTCTTTAGTGTATAATAATGATTAGGTTACACTTCAGTAAATTCAAATCAACTATGTGAGATGTCTTTTAAGAAAGGTTTCATTTTTCAAGCTTAATCTTCCAATACAAAACTCACTTTATTTATGTAGGTTTAACCCATACATCACTTGTAAAATTCAATGACACATCACGTCAACCAATACATATTGAATTATTTATGATTTATTGATATTTTCTGGAATATAAGGCATAGAATTCAACTAAGACTGTATATGATACACTGTTTTGATCTGCTTGTATTTACAAACAATACATAGAGAAAATGATCCTATCTATCAAGTATGATTTACGTGTCGGATGCCCTCTCATGGTGAAATGTAAGCTTACACCAAATTTCAAACTAAAAACAAAGCCAAAGAAAATACATATCCCTTATCCATTTGCATGTGTTATTGTGGGTTTTTTTTGCCCGACAGATATCATTGTGACATTGTGATTTTGTAAAATGTATTAGTATAGTTTTATGGTTATACTGTTTGTGTGTTTTTGCTGTAAATAAAGATTAAAATATACAATAAATAGATTTCCACTGAATTAATTGTGTGTTTTGCATAGCAAGATTTAAGAATGTTATATTGTTTGGCAACCATGATTTCGGAATACGCTGTCTTTAAAGAGCTTTTGCTAAAAAAAATTTAAACAAATAAGGAGTTAGGCAACAAAATGTCTTTGTGAATACCAGGTTTTATTCCTTGATTTATTTGAACACAACATCAACCATTTGCGTAGACAACCCTGTGATGTTTGTGTTGAGCATGATGGGAGTTGTGGTTAAGGTAATGCCTTATGGGTTGACAAATTAAAAATCATCATTCAGACTGGGGAGCAAGTCTAGCCAGTTGCCCAGTAATAAACCAGCAGAAATTTTTTGACAATAGACTTGTGCAAATAGAACAAATGCTTTGTTTTAGGTCCATTTGTTTTTGGACAGCACATTTTGTTTCCTTCACTTTCAGTTTCGACTAAATTAGGAGGGCTTTTTCCATTATTAAACTAAATTCGTTGTCACTCACTCTCATTCACTTTCTCATTCTCTCTCATACTCACGTTGGAAGAACAGGAGAATAGAGTGTGCCTGGGGGTTCTGCCCTTTTGCAGAGGTTCACTAGGAGGCCAAAAATAATGAAGACATATTTACAAAGAGAGATATTTCTTCACCTCTCTTTCTCCATGAATCTATCTGCATTATGCTGGGCTCTCTGTGCCCTTCCACAAAAGAGCAGAGCCAAGGGGACAGCCTCACCTTCGGTCAGCGGACTGGGATAGAAGGTGTGCCCAGAGGCTCTGCTTTTTTGCAGAAGTTCACTGGGAGGCCAGGTTGAGAAGTGAAGAAAGAAGACACGAGGTGCAGCAGATGAAGAAAGACATACGAACACGAAAACGCAAGAAAGGACACGGAGCTGCAGGGCAAGGAGACAGGGATGCAGAAGCAGCCGGTGGAGAAGGTAGGGAGACATTCAGAGAGAGCCACATAGAGATGGTTAAAGGGGGCATCACAGTGATAAAGAGCAAAACTCACTTATGGAACTAATGTAACGTGGAGTAACTGAGGCGGGAGGTAGGAGAAAAAACAGTAAGACCAGTTAGAAAGAAAAAAAGCATGGAGATGTTTATTAAAAACTGCTAAAGAACAGAGGTGCTAAGACTAGCTGGGGAGAAGACACAAGAAATGGCATGGAGCAGCAGGGGAAGGGTTAATAGAGACATGGAGGGTCTGCAGAGAGTGCTAATTGCATGCAATCATAGCAAGAGCTGTCATAACTGCATTTAGTGTCAGTGATTGTGTTAGTGAAGGCAATGAGGGGCAGAAGGGAGGTATTGGGAACATAGAGGTGTTAGTGACTAAATGGGGCTGCAGTAGGGAAGTAAAAAATAATGCTCCAGCTCCGGGGTTATCTAAGCAAAAGACAGAACTGCAAGAATAAACAGGGAGAAAGAAGCAGTGACAATGAAATGCACAGCAGAGGTAGGACATATATATATATATATTGCTCCCTGGAAGCCTGCTTTTTCTGATGGCTGCTTACATGGGAGTCAGCATTGTTCACCGTGCAAGACAAAGAAAAGGGTTAATGATACCTTATTGGCACCGTGCTTTTTTTTGCCAAAAAATGGGTCAGTACAGAAGCCATTAGGAGGATCCTGGGGGTAAACAGCTTAATGTCACACACTTCTAGTCAGTCTCTTACTTTTTTCTGTCCTATGTAATTGGCAACTTGCGTCATTTAAATCCCACAAATGGAACTCTATAGGGAGCTGGAGGAGACGAAAGAGGAGGGCTGGGGACTTCATACAAACGCTTTCACATGGACTTGTGACATCACCTTCCTGCTTATATACATAGAGAATGGTCCAGAACTACACTTATGGCTCAGAGGCGATAGAGAAGACAACAGAGTGGTGAAGAACTCCTCAATATCCAGTTGTGCTCTTTCTATTACATGGACTTTACTTGCTAAGATATTCAGACATGAACGGGATGAGAATTCAGTTGGTGTGTTTGATGCTCCTTGCATTCACTTGCAGTGGGATGTGTACAGGTGGGTTAAATACAACTCAAGCCAGGAGGATATGCGTTCTGAGATTGCTTATTTTTGAAAGAAGAATTAATATACACTATGTAGCTATATGCCTCAGAAATGGAACTCCTGGAAATTGACACATATCTGCATTTTAAGAAAATAATGAAAACTGTGATTAAAGTTTGTAGTTTAACCCTCTGAGTGTCAGATAGACGTACAATGTATTTGTATTCCAGTCTGTGTCTTAGAAGGTTTAATGATTTACGTTTATAACAGCTTTCTGAGTTTGGTGATTGTTGTTAGTAGACACCAGTTGAGGTTACATGCTACACTTTTAATTATCAGATGTATTTTAATTAGTTAATTGATTGTGACTTGAAAAGCTGCTCTTATAAGATATACTAAAGAGCAAAAGCTGCAAGAATACAATTTGTGTGTGGCGTTGCTAAAAACAAATGACACAATTGTAATTAATAAATAAATACATTTATAATAAACAAAACAATGAAATAGTCGTGCTGGATAAAATACTATAGGCTTGATGACTTTATATTGGACAGGGTGGTTTATGTAACTAAGTACCCCACAAATTGCAGAATCTCAAGACCATTTCAAGTCTTTTTTTTGGTCATTTTAATTTTACATTTACACATATTGTGTTCCTCGGGGTTTTGAAGGCTCAAAAATAATAATCAGAAAACAGAAGTCTATTACTTAGATAACAGATCATAGTCAATGAGCTGTTTTTCAACATTTTGTGTTTTATAAATGTATCATATACATTTCACAGTGATTATTATTAATATAAATTGGTATACTGAGAGTATAGAGTTAACTAACATTCAGCTCTAAAGTGAGCCAAAATATCTCAAGACAGATGGGGACAAAGCATCTCTAGGTTTCATATTGTACGAAATAAACTCTCAGTTCATGCTGGTGTTTGGTTCTATTAAAACATTTCAGTACATAGATTAAGAAAAATGCCTGAAATGCCAAAGACTTGCAGTTTGTTCAACTGAAATATGATTTTCAGCTGTACCAAATTCTAAGGTATGTATATATATATATATATATATATATATATATATATATACTCATTTAATAATGACCCCCTGCATAATAAAATATTAAAGCTTTAAGTAATTACCTGGTGCTTAATTATTCGTGTTGGGTTACAACTTTGTCAGTTTGGTTAGTCTATTTCCTGTAGTAGTTAAATTGGTATATGCTATACATATACTACATGATGCATGTATACCCATATCCATATATACATGCAAACATATAGACACACTTTGGAGACTTTTAATCCATGCCAAACACACATTTACTGTTTATTTTATATGTATGTTGGTGTATTATCATGCTATCATGTCTGTCAAAGAGATATTGCAGTACTTTCTGTTTCAGTCCCATACATTTCACATATCCATATATATCTGTGACACTTCCATCATTTTGCTAGACATTTTCAGATTTATGTTAAACTTCCATTCTGCGTTCTGTGTTTACCATATGCTATTGTTTAGTGACATATTGTGAGCAATAATTTCATTTGGTTATTTACATTGCACCAAATTATATATATATATATATATATATATATATATATATATAAAAGTTTTAATGTGTTTCTAAGTTAGATTTCAGTATGAAATTACTGTGTTGATGATATTGGTAAATTACTAATTAAAGATAAAATTATATGTCTTGGGAATCTCATAAATATGTTACATGTGGCTGTTGCTATATACACTTTTTCATGCGCAGAAATATTCTACAATGAGACGCTTTACCTAAAGTATCTAGGTTTATGCACAATATGTTGTTCTTTGGTTGTCCAAATTCATTGTGCTTTACAATGCTTTGATTTACTGGTGAGTATATGATTCCAGAATGACTTCATTGGAAAGTCTCAGTTGAAAAGCACGTATCCAGTATATCCAGACAGCCAGGTGAATTTCCCCACGAGGAAAACATATAATTGATTCTTGAATTTCATTATCGATTGATAGTTTGGGTGTTTGAGTAAACAGTTCTTTTTAACAGGTATGCTATTTTGCAAAAATACCTTCTAACAGGATTTGTAACCTTTAATGTGTATCTATTTAGTATTTAATGTGTTGAATAACTTACGTATCATTGTGTGAATTCAAGAAGGGCAATCATGCTTTGTTTCTTTACTTTTTTCTTTATCTGTTCTTATGATGTAGACTCGGAAGAAGAGATGAAAGCACTTGAGGCAGATGTACTCAACAACATGTACTCCTCCAAGGTGTGTATGTGCTCTCCTTCATATAAATGTTTTCTAAAGTACTCTGGGCTAGTACTACTTGCAGGGTTTAACAAACATTCAATAACAAAATTAAGGAAATTATCAATGTTTACCTCTTTGTCAGGTGCTTTTTTGGAAGCGATATATAAAATGCCAACAGTGTATTTCCAGCATGAGCAGTAAGATCAACTGGGAATATATTATTATGGCTGAGATGGACCATTTTGTTCCTCTCAGTTTTCTGATTATGAAAGGTAGGAGTTGGCTGATTATCATTGGTGGCTATCAACAGCTAAACAACCACAAATGTCTTTATGGCATGTGTATGCCACATGTGTAAGGAAAATCTTTTTACATTCCCACATATCCTAACTACAATTTTACGTTTGCAGTGTTAAATAAAAGGCAAGACTCGTGTGGCTCTCCAGTTTTTCAATTGCAAGTCTGTATTTTGCATTGGTAAGGGTGTGCACACAAGTGAATATCACAAGTTATGCAGTCAAGAGCAATTTATTTGGTGAAAAATGACTTAAGCATAGATGTGCCAAATAAGTGTAGACCCATAAAAAATATAAATACATTCTTATATATTTTATTAGGTAAAACAAAGCTTAAGTTAACATTTTCTATTCCATCTTTTTATAGATGTAGGAGAAGCCCCCCCAAATAAAACCCAGAAAAAAAATCTATAGGCTATTTTATATCCCAAAGTGGAAGAAGAAATTTACATCTTTTACATTGGGTGCGGAAATAAACTTAGGCAAACTGCTGCTATGTTACATCAGATTCCAGTTTGTTATGGTTTTACACTCTTCAGTTTGAAGTACCTAGCTCAGTTGGTGCCTACTACTTCGGTACAACCATTAGGACAAAGGGGGCAGCTGCCTTGGGTCAAGGCTTATATGAGGGGCCGACATCAGCTGTCCATTGGACCCAAGGCTGCCCCCACCATGAAAGCGAACTTAACACTTTTTTAGGGGACCAAGTGGAAAGTGTGAATGTGTTGGGGGAACAGGTAAAACCAGGCCAGTTGTCACATTTAAATAAGAAAGATGTTTAAAAGGGGCTGTACCATCATCGATAAAGAAAGGAAGATGTGATCTAAAACTAATAAAAGTAAAATACGCTATAGTTAGCAGATTAAAGTATGGAGTTTTAGGGTAGCGTTGGTGCCAGTTTGTACTTGTTTCTTAAGAGCACATTTAACGGGCACATTGCCCAAAGTACTCCCTTGTACCACTGCATAGTGCAAAGCACAATGTTATGACATCATATTGTGAAGTAACACACAATGCATGTATTTGAGAAAGCAAGATCTATGTCAGAGGGCACCAAGAACAAATAGTAAGGGGGATATTTGCTTAAAGTGTCTATTTGCACGGTTTGTATTTGCTTTAGTCAACATTTGAATGCCTTCACATTTGGGCCCATAACATGGGTTAAAATAAATATACAGACGCATAAATAGCTTATTTAAAAAAGGAATACACGTGTACCCATGTGAACATTGTTTCCAGATCATATTGTTTCCTAATACAGAAACAATATGACCTGGCAATGTCTATATGCAAAATATATGCCTGTCTCTTGCACAACAGTGTGCCAGATCACAATGACTCTCTGCATTTTTGTGACATTGTAGTTAATGTTTTACAGGGTACAAAATGTAAAATGTAATTACTGTAAATTGGCTTATGTTATGAAATCTCAAGTTGTATAGATACTAATGAAACATATTGGTGTATATTTGTACACCAGCTGCCATTTATCACATAAAATCTTTATTTATCTCTTCATTGCTTATCAACAGAAAAAAATAATGTCTTCCATGATTCAATTTCTATGTTGCAGTCGCATTCCATGATTTCAGTGTTAAAGGTGTGTGACCAAATGTATCTCGTTGTTCACTGTGAAACTAATTGTGTCATTTATTACTTGAATGAGTAGCTAATGATCACAAGTACAGTATCTATTGCACTTTAGTGTCTACTTCTCGATTGCATCAGTCTGATAACTGTGAGGGTTATTATCACATTATCTCCTTTATCTGTCACTTAATCATAAATAGCCTCTGATTAAGAGACATTGAATATCCAGTCACATACACCGTTTTCAGGTTTGAAAGACATTAATTTTAGATATCTGCCTATCTGAAATTACTTATGACATTTATAATGTCACAGTGTGCCTGAAATAATTGATGTATTTTTGAGACTAAATACAAATTATCATCCAAATTAACCTAAAACTTTTAATGAAATGTCTGATTGAAAATAGACTTATACATGTGTTTATATCAAGCAAAAAAGTTTTATTGGGGGTGGTAATATTTTAGATTATATTTAATGTTTCTCTTTGTTGCATATTACACTAATGTATGTTTAGTAACTGTCCATTAGTGGTAATTATTGAAATAAATAGCTCTGAAAAAAATGAAAAAACAGAATGTGATAATTTGTGATAGTGTTCAGTGTAGGCAATACTTTTACTGAAATAATTAAATTAGACATATTTTAGTCTGGCAGACATAAACACTGCAGTTCTGATGGAATGGGTGCTATATAGGAGGCCATTTTCTTGGTAATAACAATCAGTATAGGGTCACTGATCATCATTGTAAACTGAGTGTAGGTATGGGAGTATAGTTCATCATTGGAGTGGCAAACGTATCTGCTTACATACAACGCTAGTTTGTATTGTTTAAAAAACCTGTGGGGTTTGGGTAGTGAATGGTTCTATTTTAGAATTATAGTGTGAAGGATGCAATGTGTTTGTCTCTTAACTAGACAGCAAATCTTATGATGTCAAGGTGACATCACTGTGGTCCACATTTATTTTCTTATAATTGTTTATTTTATTATGTTTTACTATTTTTTTTTTGTTTTGAAAAGCGGAAATTATGTTTCTGCCTCTTACTGAAAGTATAGCTCTATAGCAGTGCCTTCTGACTATACATTTGGACATGATTAGTTATAGCTTGTGGATCCAATGAAATCCAAGAAAAATGTTTCCCCTTCTTGATGCATAATTGGAAATTGTGTGAATGTGCTTTTTTGCCGGATACAGCCATGATTCCTGTGCTAGGCCCCCATGTTCCAACAAAGAAAAACATGACAATCAGAGTTGGGTTTGAAAAGGCCACAGTCATTTTTTTAACAATAGTCATTGCCACACAACCTTAAACCAAAATAGGTGTGTTTATAGCGGCAAAGACTACCAAACTAAAATCCAATAAATAAAATAAATAATTAACATAACATAAACAATTAACACAGGAATCTTCCACCACGTTTACCACCAAATGCTCTCCCCACAACATTAAACCCCTAGATACCTGGTAAGCTTTACCCACGGCCATTACTAAAACACACTCAACCCTGGAAACCCAGCACCACAAAAGGGAGGGAGGGGTGCTTCAAACAAAAATACGTAAGGTGACACCAAAATGGCACCTACCATAGAACCACCCGTCCCTTAAATACCCTGCAGTAGCCCCACCCCTAACTTTCAGAAAATGCCCCAGGCCTTGGCACCCCTGTCAGGCCCACTCTAGCCCCTGTGGGCTTTTTTTTTCTGGATCAACAGCAATGTTATACCTTAGGGTCTTTTTCATCCTAAATTACTATTGACCAGGGGGCACTTTCTGTAATACATTGCTTATGTTCTACCTATTTCCAGGCACTTTATGTTTCTTTCTGACCATGCCTCAACCATGTCTGGACTGTTAGGCTTTTTAGTACTTTTTTGTTATTATTGTTTATTAAGTGTATGAGAGGTGACACACACACATATCAGAAACCAATATATATATATATATATATATATATATATATATATACACACACACACACACACACATAGACATATTCATCAACTTTATTTCTGACAGATATTGATCAAAAGTAACAGTTGCTTGGTCATGGCTAGAAGCCATGTTGACAATTCGAGGCAAAACAAGTGAGACAATGGTCATAATATATTTTTCATAGAGTGCCACATTACATGTATGCATATCTTTTGAGATAGAAGATGATGTTTTATGAGGGTAGTGAAGGAGTTAATTGATGAAAGTAGAAAACAAATAGTTTAGTAATAATGTGTGCTCAACATAGTCACACAGGCCTTGTTAGTATGATCACTTTTCTAAAAATTGTTGTATATCCAAACACAAGTTTGTGGTGATGGTTTATTAACAAGAAAGAAACATCAAGTAACTGCTCAAGCTAAAATGCAACACTACTGAGTATGTATACTACTGAGATTGTGTTATGGCTGCTGAAGTTCTCCATACATAAAAAATTATTGTCACCATAATAACTGCAATTTAAGCTGGGTGATGCTTAAAGGGAAGCACACTTTGATTGGATCTTTGCTGTATGCCCTGTCAGCAGACTGAAAATGTACACATTGACATAGGTTATGGTGTTTAGTCTTGTGTGTGAGCAAGGGAAAGGACTTTCAGATGATGTGTGTGGGGATCAGGGACTGCAGAATATTATGTGTGAGGATGGGAATGAGAAGATGTTGCATAGCGATGTTGGAATAAATGGTGGAAATGGGAAAATAAAAAAGAGACAGAGAGAGAGGGGAAAAGGAAAGGTAGAGTGAAAGAGGGAAGAGCAAAGGGAAGGATAGAGAAGAAAAGGTAAACAAAAAGGAAAGATAGAAAGTAAGCATGTTTTAGTAAGCACATACACTAGTAATAATTTACACTAATAAGGGATATATACTGTCAAAATCTTCCATCTAATTCTTGGTGATGCACTTTATTTTAGGTGAATAAAGCAAGAATCTCGTATTGGAAAATAACCCTGTTAAATGTATGTAACCTTATAAATAATTTAAATGATCAAGCTGAAGAAATGGATGAAAATGGGGAAGAAGATATCCCAATAAGAAAACAATTCCCAACATCAACAGATGGATTTAATTTGGAAGCAATGTTGACGATATACCAACTTCAGAAGATTTGTCAAAGCAGAGTGTTTCAACATTGGGAGGTACTGTATCCAAAACATTTGCTTTATTTTTACCTTATTTTTGATGAAAACATATCTCCATGAAAAGCGATAAGAATATTCCCTATCATTTTTAAGAGGGAGCTTTTTTGTCAAAGTTTTGTTTTATTGATGTAATGAGTATAATAATCAAAATTTATAGATTAGACAATATAAGCCCAGGTTAACAGTGCCTTTATCCTGTTTTTAGTAGGTGCATTGTTGGTTGTGCCATGATTTGTACATCTGTTTTTCTTAGAGATACTGCATCTGTTTTAACAGATCACACTGATTATTGGCTACCCCTTATATTGTAAAGAAATCGGTCTTGTTGCTGGACCATCTATCAGCAAATGTAATTAGGACAGTTCCAGAAAACAAGACTACAGGCAAACCAAGTTTGAATGTGCCTCTGGTACAGGAAAAGCGTTCCAATACCAGACTGGCAGGGCCGCACCAGTCAGGGAGAGCGGTTAGCATTTGAGGGGCAGACCTAAAAATACAACCACTTTGGGAGACCCTTGGGATATGGTGAGACAGCATTAAGCATATCCATCACCAAGAAAGCAGACAGGATACTTATTCGACATGGTAAACTGATTGGGCTTGACCAGATTTTTTTATACACACAGAAGCAACATTAGTAAACGAAAATTGGAATGTCAGGGCTTGATCCAACTGCAATTCTGTCATTTCAAGATAAATGTGCTACAGTGTCTGGTTTAAGATGACCTAACAATGACAATGTTGATAACAGACATTCATTTTAATTAGATATCTAAACATGAAATGGTAAAACAGATTAACACTCAACACTTAAACAGCATGGGTTCTCTTTAATCAAAGGGCTTGCTTGAGCAGAACCTCAAACATATACACAGATTTGTCCATGTTGTAACAGACAGGTGCACTAGCGGTGACTTATTTGCATGGATCCAAACCAGGTCTATTCAGAGAACCAGCAAAATGTTTCATGGAATTTTTTGAGGTCCACATGAAAAAAAAGTAGGTTATTTAGAAAAGATATATGTTATAGACTTCTATAATTTATAGTTTTATTTTACAAATAAATATAATGATGTATCAGCAGTAAAAACATCAAGTGTCAAGCTCAGAAAAAAATAAATATGGTATTTGTATATTCTAAAAGTTGGTTCTGGTTTAATAGTTTTAATACTTAACAAGTGCTTCACCAGGTAGATGGTGGTTACAGTATAAAGAAAAAAAAAACCACAAAAATGGATAGCTGGATAGAGTCTGGCAATATAGTTAACAATGTTGGTGTATACCAAGAAAAAGCTCATTAAGTTTTACATAAGAGAAAACAGAAAACAGTAATATGAAACAAAAGATTATATTCATAATACATAGAGGTAAGGTGAGCTCTAATTAAATGCATCTGTGATAATTGGATTCTATCTAGAGAAATGTTTTAGAGAATGTGCCAACATAAACTAAACTAATATTCCTAATCATTTCACAAGAAATCTTGAAAATAATGGGTTCTTCAGAGCTCCCATGCTGTAATAGAGCAGTGAATTATGACATTATAGAACTGGGTTCTGTTCATCTTATGTATAAATATTGGGGTAAAGTTATGTGAACCAATCACTATTTTTTTAAATAAATATCTACACCACACCATTTGCTCCACATTTTTCCTCTTTGAACTGTGGTTTGTGTATATGTGTTTATAGTCTCATATTCAGCTGTCTAGAAATAACTCCTGAAAATGTGCACAGCTTTTAACAAGTTTCACTTGCTTTTTGTCTTACACACATGCATACATGTTTTAAGTAAACCAGCTTTAAAGTTATATCAGCTACTTAGACACTAAGCAATGGCATACATCAAATGATGATATTCAAACTATGGTATCTAACTAGAATGGTACAGGAAAAATGCTAAAACTAACTTTCAGAATACTCATAATCGAGGCTGGAGGAACGCAATGAATTCTCAATGTACATGGAAATGGTTACTATACACAAATATGCAACCATGTTAAAGATTAGGCAAACCTATGTATTAATAATTATATAGACAGAGTAATCTAAATTTAAACCTATGAGTCTAAGCTCTAAAGCAAGAGAAAAAATAGAAAAGTACACCCTGATTGCTACATTTTTGGTGTGCATTTAATCAGTTACTGGAATGCCTGTGATTTGCTGTTTTGAGCAAAGACCATAAAGTCCTCATTAGCAGAGATACCTTCAAACACCCCGGGTCTAATGTATTGTTATTGTAAATTAAGTGTATTCCGAATCTTTTTATTTAATAATATATTTCTCAGTTAAATGGCAAATCCCTTCCAAAATGTTTTGAAGACATTTTCACATACTTGATCATTCATCCCATTAATTAAGTTAATTTCATACATTGGAACTTCCCATGGATGGCTTATCTGAGCTTTACCTCTCCTGTCATTTATAGGAGGTAAAAAAAAAAGTATCTAGGTTACGAAAGCATAGTGGTAGCCCCCAAAAAGAAATGAAAAGGAGCTAGGGATCAGGGCAGTTGACACACATATCTCCCCGAGTAATCACCTCTGGTTTCCAGAGCTTTTAGGCCAAATCCAGAGCGGTGCTATTATTTTGAGGGAGATGAAGCGCAGCATTTTGCTTCTACACAATTTCACACAAAAAGCAAATTAAACTACTTCAACATAACTTAATTGGAAAGTTCAAATCAATCTCCCAACATACAAAATTATGATATTTAATTTAACTAAAGAAGAATATGGCTGGGAGGTGTTCAGGGATCAAACACTGACTGCTTTTGAAATCGATCAGTATTGCAAGTGATTTTCTACAATTTGCACAGAAAATGTTACAAACAGAGATTACCCTGTAATTAAAGTACAATACAAACACAAAAGTATTGAGTTAAGCAAATACATTTACTGTGTGATTACATAAATCATAAAACTTCATAATACTCAGATGCTCTAGGTCCAGAAAGCAGAAATCCTAAAAAGAAAAATTTTGATGATCCTCAACCATTTTGTGTTTCAGTTTCTTCAACAAGATTACTTGGATCCCAGCAACTCAAACAGTGAAAAGGAAGAACTTGTGAAGAGGAAAACCCCTTACATTTTAAAAAGACAGACACATGTTAGCAAAGCAAGAAGACCCTACATACTCAAAAGGGGTTCTTATTACTAATATATATACATAATGAAAATAAGATGTGTTTAATTTATACGTACATGTGATTTATTGTTATTTTGCTTACAATTAAAATTATATCTGTGCCATAAATATATTCCAAAAATATTGTCCATAATATACAGTAAATGTATTTTTATTGATGTTCTTTCTTAAATGTGATTTATTTTTAATCAAATCAATCATTTATCTGGATTTAATAAGTTTTGAAAATAAATACCATTTCTCTGCACGATACTTGTACACAAATGAAAATACATAGGAAATACTATTATAAGCAGTAAGATTTTTTTTATTATTATTTCTCATGGTCAATATATCATACTGGTGTGGTTCATTTACTTCTGAGAATGGTAAGATATGGGATATTAGTGGTCCCCCTACTTACTAATTTTGTTACAACTGCAAGCATATACCCAATAAACCGCAGATAACTCTGTGGGCAGTCTCAAACCATGTTAATTAATACCTTTATATATTATGTTACTGTTGTCCAGCTGGATATTTGGTGGAAAAAGATCATAGGCTTTAATGTATATCAGTTAGCTTATGGACTGGCCTTCACTTCTGAATCATGTGCTTCCAACTGAAAAAGTTAACAGTTTACAGTAGATTTAGTAGCAGGGGAGGGTATGGACCTTTGGCTTGGAGGTCTGGTACAGCCACGTGCCCATTCCGTTTTATATCAGCTTCTGCCCCCCACATGCTATTAAACCAAAACACACCCCATACCTGGGAATCAGAATTTGCAAGTCAAATCCTGTCTTTCCAAGTCAGTTTCCACAACCTCTGGGCAGGTGATCAACGTTTGGTCACATCTACCATCCACCCAATTCTCACATACTAAAAGCTGTCTGTGGCTAGCGCTAGCCCTGCAAACAGTTAGCCAAGCCCCTATGTGAGACTAACCCCACCTCTTCATTAAGTCATTCCCCTAGAAGAAGGAGTTGTTTGGGAAGACTACGCAGGTATCCACAACACTTAGTTTCTATGTAACGGAGAGTCACCTTGCTCCACTCCTGGTCACACATGATTCAATCTACTGCCAACTTGCCCACATGACCAGTCCACCTCTGCTTCGTATGATATGTGGCTATATCATTAAAATATACCCTGATTAGCCTTGTTTGCTTTAAAAAAAAGCAGGCCTATGTTAACATGTGTTTTATGTCTACTGCAATCTCCCTTATTTTTTATCTTTTCTATTCACGGCACACTCAGCTAGCTAGTAGATATTTTACTAAGTAATTATTTGAACTACAAGACAATATCATTTTAGAGTAACAGTTGACTTGTGAGATATGTATATTAAATGAACTTAAATTTAAGCTACACTACTTTGCTAACACTGAAGTGTCACGGGGAGCCGTATGAAAGGTCTTTGTAACTACTTTCAAGTGTTTGCAGTAGCCAAATATAAAAAATGTACTTACCTCACGGAGAAGAGGTTCTACACCACCTATTCTTCCCATGCTATGAAAATTTAAAGGGACCTCAGCTTTCATATGTATTAAAGCCTTGTTTTTTGTTATTAGTAATTGCTGGATATTTCATTTTGTTACCCATGCAGTGACGTAACATGCAGTATATACTGATTTTCTTCCATTCTATTTTTCACTCTAGCCACCTGCTTTTATTTTTTACTTACCTTGAAGTCACAATAATATCTACAAAGGACACGTTTACACTAGGGATTTATGGGTTCCAGCAACAATAAACATCACTTCAAGAAAACTGAATAACATAGATGGAAAATGTATAAATAGCATTTGGGATTTGAGCATAGACTTTGCCAACTTTATTATAGTAAAAACTCAACAAATATTGACTCTATATTGTTATATTAGCATTGTGAGCTATAGAAAAAATGAAAAACCAAAGCACCAAATTGATCTATGTTAAAAACATTAGAGGTATTTATGAAATGATAAGCTGAGATGATACTCGGCCTGCTGAGCCTTCTTACGATTCATAAACTAGGGAATATTTTTGTCACAATGTTTATGGATGAAAATATAATTCATAGTTTAAAAAAAAAGGGTATTGTTGTAGGTTACATGTTCCTAAAACCTCCAACAATGCAAGATTCAAGATATGATACCAAAATATATTTCACTTGTACTAATTAGACATTTGGATTCCTGCAAACCCCACATAACATTTCATCATTATCATGAAAATTAATTGACACAGTTGGAAGACAATGCAAAAGCCACGCGACTTACATAAGGGATGTCCCCGACTTAATATCAATACACCACAGCACGGGACACAGGACACACTTCGATATATATTGTATACAACCTCTTGGGTCATTGAATAAATAACCTGGGAATCTCCACAACACCATACCCGGCTGCATCAATTTAAGGCATCGGATAACTTGACCAGGAAAGTCTCTGGTGAATTGGCAGGACAATATATAACTTTCATCCATTATAACTAACACTTGTCTCCGCCGAACTTGTTTTTTTAACGAAAATTGCCTGTTTTGCTTCGTACCACGCAGGCCCTGAAGAAACTGATGAAATAAATTGCAAAAGTGGTAAAGCGGGAGGGACTGTATATAGGAGAGAACATATCAATGACTGTCGGGGTTGAGGAGAGGGACCCAGTATGCAGGACAGAAACGTAGTCATATAGCAATAGCCAAGGGTCAGGACTGGAGACAGTAGCAAGTCGTGGTACGAATAGCCAAAGGGTCAGGACTGGAGACGTCAGTGAAGTCGTAGTACGAAAGCCAAGGGTCGGGACTGGAGACGGCAGCGAAGTCGTAGTACAAATAGCCAAGGGTCAAAACCAGGATAACTTAGAAAGCACAGCAAACGAATAGCTCTTACTGGCACAATAATTGAGCACTGAGTGAAACTCAGTGCTGCTTTTTAAAACCACTAGGTGTCGCCCCACCCCTGTGCGTGGCCTGGTTGACGAGCGTTCCCCGCCTTCTCCATTCAGGAGTGAATAAAGAAAGGTGGGGGCGTGCGCTCCTAGATTCAGCCGCGTGAGCAGCCGACGGAACAGGAACGGGGATGGCGGTGAGAGCAGCGGCGTGGGAGCTGGTACCCATGATCGGCGGGTACTCAGGTGAGTTACTTCGTTGGGGTTCTCTCCGTGAACCCTGACAATGACTGATAGGTAGAAGTAGCCAAAAAAAGGGTGGTGCTCTCATTAATGGGTATAGCTGTGATTGATGGATCAAACATCCCTGTGGGATTTTCTTTTTACTCTGGCCAATCAGCATTTTGAGGGGGAAGGGACAAACAGTAAATATCCATGTGCGCTGACGCCATTTTAACTTTATAGACCAATGAGAGTTGGAGTGTGAGGCAGTTAGCCTCTGCTAAGCTATCCTGTTTCTGAGTGGTTTAAGACACATATACAAGCTACCAGCCAAACCTCTAATTTGTGAACAACCTATTTTTTTATCTTTATGTATTATCATCTTCAATTCATTGATAAATATTTGTGACACAATCTGGCACTGGCAGGACTACCACCACTACAACCATCACAAATACTCTTATGATAAATAAACACTAGTACCACTGCTACCTCATCTAGTGGACAACATTGTGGTAGCATTTTATGACCATGGGACATGGACACACTGCAATGTGCAAGTTGTGACGTAAGGTAGTTTGCCAGGAGAAGGAGTGATTCTGGGAGTGAATCAACACCTACGCACACATACGGTGCAGCTTTGCTTCAGGGGGAAACTGGCGGCATTGGGAACAGCAGTAAACTCACAACAACCTCCACCAGCAGCAGCTGCCAGAGCAAATGGCGTGTTGAGGCCTCAGCCTTCTCAAAGAATGTGACTAGTTCCCAGAGACAGGTGGGACAGGAACAGCTACCGCATTAACCTACCCCAGAACACTTTGGTGTTTTTTTATTTAATTGGCATGTCAATCCAGCAGTCAAATAAGTTGACATAACTGCTTGGTTAGCTAATTGCTATTAGAGGTGCAAAATTTTGCATGATTGAGGGGGAGTCCTAGCAGTTGCTAGAGGCTCTTTCTCCCCACTCCCACCTCCCTTCAGCTGGATTGTGGTATCTTCCATTTCCCATTTTGTGTCTCATTGTTGAAGAACGAGCTGCCCAAGGGAGCTGGACAAACCATATACCTTACTTCTGACATATTGAGCACCACTAGTGCACAGCATTCTTTTTTTCACATTGGTGGCTGCCCAGATATTTGGAGTACAGTACCACTGTAGCTGATATAGGCATACCATGTGGTAGGGGAGGCAGAAGTGGGGCAGAAAGGCAGCAAGGTTATAGACGGGGCCGGCCCGACAATGGAGCCGAGTGGGGCAACCGCTCCAGGCGGCACTTTTGAAGGGGCGGCACTTTGCCGCCCCAAGCCCTTTTTTTTTTAAAGCGAAAGAGAGAGAAAGGGGCGCCGAGTGGTTTTCGCTTACCACTCTCTCCTCTGCAGCGAGTCTCCCTGTTCGGTCTCGTGCCGGCTTGTAATGCTGAGTGCTGAACAGAGAGACTCGCCACAGGACTGCTGAAAGCAAGGTAAGTACAAGGGGGGGATAGATATTGGGGGGCAGGGACAGAGGGAGAGGAAGGGTAGATAATGGGGGGGGCAGGGACGGAGGGAGAGGAAGGGTAGATAATGGGGGGGCATTTTAAAATTCGCCCCAGGCGGCATTTTGCCTTGGGCCGGCCCTGGTTATAGATACTTCCTGCTCTATGCTGAGATTATGAATAAACAGCACATATTTTGGCAGCTCTTAAAAACATGCTGGTGCAGTGGATTGGACCACAAACAGGCACATCAGTAGAAATGTGAATGGTGGTCACTGATGGGGCAGCAAACGTAATGAAAGTGGTTTGAGATTGAGACTTTATGTGTTTGCGTTGGTCAGCACATATACTACACTCTCCAGACCCCCCTGAGAGCTGGATACAGGTACTAAATTCAGCCATGCAGGTTAATGTAGTCAAATTTACCAATCACAATGTAAGATTTAAAACACTGGCATTTTAAATGCCCATGGGGTGTCTAATTTAAAAAAAAATATGATTTGATGGGGTCAATTGAATTAGCTGGGTTCAAAGATGTCCCCAAAATAGGACATGGGCAGAGGACTGACCAGATGTCCAATTTCCCCAAAAATACAGACCTCCCAAATGCAGCCTTTTACCCTAAACAACCCGACATGCATGGGGGGTATCACTGTACTCTGGAGATGTTGCTGAACACATATCGGGGTGTTGTTTGAGAGTGACACATACCAGGTGAGGTAAATTCGCTGAAGGCTGGCCTCAAATGCTGGTTCTGATGTCAGAGCACACAGTGCAGGCAGTTTGTTGCAAATGGGGCTGCGTAGCCGCAGACCAGTCAGGGTGCCTATGCTGACCCCTGTCCACTGCCGAAAGAGCCTACAATGGGCACGTGAGCATAAGAACTGGACCACAGAGCAATGGAAGAAGGTGGCCTGGTCGATGAATCACGTTTTCTTTTACATCACATGGTTGGCCCATTTGTTTTCAGGTAATGAATTACATTCCCTGCCCATTCAGTTGGTCCGAAAATTCTGGGACATTTTTAATTCATGAACAAAATTTGTTGCCTGTTACCCACATTTACTCTCACTCATTCACACTCCATCTTTCTCTCTCTCATGCTCTCTAAATGTTTCCCTATTTCTCTACCGACCACTCCCACTTCAGGGTTACTCAGTTGTGTGATAACGACCAACTCTTTCCTTTCTCAGTTGCCATGGTTACTCCCTTGTTTGCTATCAGCCATGCCTTTCCTACTTAGTCTAGGCTATTTAAGCAGAAAGGCTCATTACCTCCTTGCCCTTGTGTTGTTTCCAGATAACCAGTGCATTTCCTGCTATTCAGTGTATTCCTGTGTATGACCTGGCTTGGCTGACTTCCCTTCTGGCTCCTGACTACTGGATTTGATGACTGATCACCATACTCACCATGGCTAGTTTGATTACTCGCTCTCGCTAGTTACCCTGGCTAGTATCTTGGATTAAGATTTTGGATCACAAATATATTTTTAATATTAACCCCTTAAGGACAATGGGTGGTCCCTAAACCCATTGAAAACAATGCATTTTGTCATTAAGGGGTTAAAGGTGTTTTGCATCATTATTTCTGTGTCTGTGCCCAGAGGGCAGTCAAGAGGAGCCAGGAGGGTAGTCAGGCGAAGACAGGTCATACATAGGAACTTAGTGGGACAACAGACAAAATTCTGATATTTTTGCTTTGTTTTCCTCCGATGTGTGGCGAATCTGAGTGTCCGAGTGTCTTACAGAATTTCTGGGATTGTTGCCAGTAACTTCAAGATGGGTCAGACAGGCTAAGCCGTGATTATCATTTTTGGCAGCATTACTAAAAAATATGGTTAAGGTTTAAAGTGGGTACACCCAGGTGTACAGTAAATGTAACAGGTGCTGCTTAATAAGTATTAGCAAATACAGCCTTCCTAAAAACAAAGCAAGAGGCTAAATACAGTAACAAAAGATTATAGCTAACCATTACAAAGCCAGATGTTTCTATACTGAAAATCCCAGAATCCTACCTCAGATCACTCTAAAACGTATTAACAATACTAATGATATCTTTAAAAACCTCAACCAAACACCAACTTATAATAGAGAGGTGCAAGAATGATGAGAAAAATATCAGGGGACCTCAAGCTATCTAAAATGCAAATGATAACTTACAGTTTCAATGCCTGTAAGAAAAGCTCTGCATTAAATTTCCTGTACAGACAAGCAAGGGTTATATTATTATTTAGGGTAACTTCTATTGCAGGCACTGAGTACACTACATCCCTCCCCTTTCTCCTGTTGTTTGTTTTCTCTGCAGCAGTTCACATACTGAACCTCCCTCCTCTCTCCTTACTCCCTTCTCCCACCTCTTCTGTCAGCATGGTCTCCACTTCTGCAGAGAGAGATCAGAGGAGACCAGAAAACTACTAAGTAGGTAATAAAAAAAAGGCCCTGCTTCTGAAATGAATGAGCGAACAATATTAGTCCAAAATGATTTTCGGACCCATGTCTAATATATGCCTGTGTGTGTGTGTAATCTCATGAGCTCCATACTGGGTCCCTGAATGAGAAAAATAAAATGTGGTCACCCTAGCCCCCTGTGACGCCTCCATGACGTATGTGCCCCAAAACAGCTTGTTTGCGTCATATTTTCACCCAAGTAGATTGTCTAAGCCATCTTTGCTGCAAAAATAAATAAGTAGAAGAGAAAATACTGGTTGTGCCGAGGAGGGTCATCTGGGTAGGGGGAGGGTCAGACCATTTGTTTTGTAAGTGGCCCCAAAACTACTGATGGTGAGCCTAGAGAGGGACACGCTGGCAGAATATGCAAATGCATATTTTTGACCAATGTCAAAAGAGGGGAGCGCGGGCTCTGCCTCAGTTTCCAGAGTGTCATTGTCACAGGCAGTGAGACAGTGCTCCAGTCTTCCAGGTAAGCCTTCACTGCTTCTAACGGATTGTATTATGGCTCCACTCTTCGTGGCCCCACCCTTTTATAGCTCTGCCCTCACTGATCCACAATTATGGCCAGTATATTTGTTGATGAAAAGGTGGCAACCCTAGCTTCACATGACCTGGTTATATGCTGGTGAGAGGACCGTAGCCCTTACACAGCAAGGAAGTGTCTTGAACTGCACTCGTTTAGAAGAGCTTAAGTACCTAGTTTTCCCTTCATGCATGATTTCTAGAGCCCATAGATTTAATTGCAATGGAGTAAAGTAGCTCATGCTCCCTCTCTCTGTCTATGACAGATATTTAAGCAACATTTACACAATATATCTAATTTCAGATTTTTACAAACTGCCTGTGACAGAGCAACTGCTTTAGCTAAATCTAGATTTTCTTTTTGGATCATTTTATGCAAAATGCTTAATAAAGTTCATAAAAAGTCAATAAAATCTCATAACATAAGTTAATTGTGGAGTCCTATAAGATATCCCAGCATTTATATATCACACAGACAGGCAAAAAGAATGCATACTTATTCATTTAGGTTTGCTACCAGCATCCTGCAGGTTTGCTGCAGAAATACCAATCTTCCTAGTAATACACAGGTATGTCTGTACTTCAATAGAGCTCCTACTGAGAATATACATGTATTTCAACACACTGTAACAAGTTATCATGGTTCTGAGAAACACAGAATTTCATAAAAGATAAGAACCATTCAGACTATGTGGTCTGCCCATTTTGTTCTGATGTAATGACTCCAACCTTAATCATTCCTTGGTCTTGTCTTAGATTCAGGATAGCTTTAGGTCTATCCCATGCATGTTTAATTTCTCTAACTGTATTAGTCTCTGCTACTTTCACTAGGAGGCTGTTCCACTTTTCTGCCACCCTCTCAGTAAAATAAAACTACATTACATCGATGCCTCAAATGTCTTAGTCTTTCCTAATATTTTGTATCCTGCAAATCATTCGCTATTTTTCCCTGGTACAGAAACCCTGTGATCTCAGTTGCCTTGGCACACAAATGAGTACAGCTGGTACCCATACGTCACCACCTACCAGTACAATTAGCACCCACATCTCAACACTAATAAATACACAGGCACCCACAACTCTAGAACCACAAGTGACTACAGCACCCATAGCTTTGTATAAAAATAGTGCCAATGTATGACCCATGCCCTGACCATATGTTTTTATTATCTTTTTAAATGCTAGTAGGAGAGGGGACACACTTCAATGCAAGGAAAGGTAACATTGTGTATGCGTAAGTAAGGTGTTAGATTGTGTGTGTGTGCATGTGCGTGTGTACGTATGTATGTTTCAATAAAATTTTAAATTTGTGTAAATAACATGTGCAAACCCTGCATTGCAGGTATAGATCAAATGAGAACAACATGGAAACATAGAGATCAACTGAATATCATATGCAATCCCTGCATTGTAGGTTTATTTGAACCGAGAGATAGACAGAGTATGTATTTTTACCTTATCTTCCTGAGTCTGTCTCCAGGTCTGGGGTGTGGCCTTGCTCTGCGTGTCTGCCCATCGGCACCACATCAGGTAAAATGTCATATAAGGTGCGACACTGACTGGCAGACGTACAACGGATTGGAGATCTGTGCCTCATGTTGCTGTAGGCCGGATTTGACCAGATTCAGGGCTATTGTCTTGAGATTCAGGACTTTAATGGGTTTAACCCCTAGAGGACAAGCTATGTATGTCACACATCTGTTTGGCCATCTAGATCTGTTTGGCCATCAGTATCTACATTTTTGTATAACCTTACCGGTGTTTGTTGATCATTAATTAGACCCCATTCTCATTTTTGCCTATCGTTGTAAGAAGCTGTTAGTGGTTTATGACTTTAAATTCAAAGGTCTGCATCACATATGCATGGATAAATCATGTAAGTAAGAATGGTGTCTCTTTCAACAAAAATAAACCTATATATGTATACACATGTATAAAAAGGGACACCAGTGGTGTTCATACTTACATGTACGTTGATAAACTACTTTTAGATTTCTCTTTAGTTCTAGCTTGCTTCTGCTAATTCACGTTGCTGATTAATAATGAATAGCATCAGTGGTGTGGGTGAATGTTTCTATAGTGTTCTAATGAAACAGATTCTATATAACTTGAAATGTCATTCTTTTTCAAGTAGATTTGCAAGAGCTTATTGTGTAAGTGAAATAGTCTCAGTGGTAATTCTTCAAACACACAAACCTTTGATTAGATTTAATGTAATGGGCATCTAAAACGCTATACAAAAAGGAGCACAGGAGAGAGCAATGTGTAAAACTACACATTTTAAGATTTGATTAAAGATAAATAATGTATTGTGTGCTATGGTAATTGGTTATTAAATGTAATGTCATTTCACAAGGCAAGTCTAAAGCAGGACTCTTGCTACTGCAAACTACAACGCTGGTCATGCCCATCCAGGCAAGGGCTGTTGAGACTTAATTTACCCAGAACAGACAGTAGGGTTTATGCTGTAATGCACAACAGTTACAATACAGCAAAGCTGATAAGAGAATGTTTGCACAGCATTTCAAAGGAAATTGTTAATTTGTTTATTTAATCCAGAAGGCGCCATTTACTCTGAAACCCCAAAAGCTCAAATAGCCAAAGGCAATGATTACGGGGTATGGTCACATACATGGCTTGGTGGTGTTTACTAAAGATTTTTTTTTTTTTTTAATAGTAATTTTAAATATTAGGTGGAAATATACAGCTATATGTAGTTGTGACAAAGGTACCTTATGTCCCAGGATCACCTTAAACACACTGTACTCTAGGGTGCAGAGACACTTCCTACAAATTAATTTTTCAAATCAGAGTCTAGGCCTGTATATTGGTTTTCATATGGAAAAAATAATCAGCTTAAGGCTAGGTTTCCACTTGGGTTTTTGTCCGGCGTTTTTTTCTTGATGAAAAACGCCAGGAAAACTGTCAGGAAAACTGCCACTGCATTTACCTGCGTTTTGGCGTTTTTTCTGCAGTTTTTTCTGGCGTTTTAGCCTTTCTGTGGAAATTGCTTTTTTTGACCTTAGGCAGTTTTTCCAGCCTTTACAAGTTAGAAGTTTCACCCAGCTAAAAGGGATTCGGATAAATGGCAAGTATCTGCCCTCTCCTGATGTCATTTACTTGGTAGACCCTTTTGTCTCTTTTCTGTGGTTTGTAAGGCATGCTTTATTCCGAATGTCTGCTCCTCTGGGAAGATTGGCCCCAAATGATGGTGCAAATTGTTTGCTGTTGCTTTTGGCACGCAGGATCCGGTCGCGTATGTTTGTTTGTAATGGCATGTTTGTTCCAAATGGTGTAAAATTCAATATGAACCAGTCCAGGACTTTGTTTTGTGTGAAACTGTTTGTTTTCCGCCTATTTCTCGTAGGACACACAGATACTGGGTCCATCCTCTGCATTGTAACTGTGGAAAAAACGCCATAAAAAACGCCAAGGCAATAAACCCACATGGCTTTTTCATGGCGTTTTTTCTCTCCCATAGACTTCTATTGGAGGAAAAACGCCAAGATTTCTTGCAAAAAACGCCAGAGTGTGAACATGCTGCGATTTTGAAAAACTGCCACAGAGCCCAAAAAAGCAGAAAAACGCCAAAGAGGACTGAAAAAACGCCAGACAGAAAAACGCCAAGTGGAAATTGCATTTTGCGATTTCCTATTGAAGAACAGCTAACATCTGGCTGCAGCCGTTTTTCACAAAAAAACGCCAGGTGCTATTGGCGTTTTTATAGGCGTTTTTAGCAAAAAAAACCCAAATGGAAACCAAGCCTAAGGTGCTTGCTCCCTCATCTCAGGGAACAAAATGCATCTCTCATTTGAGCAGGGTCCTCCTTACCTCCTGTTTCTGTAAGTTAAGGTGGAATGTTATTTACTTCTTATTATGTCAACTAGGGTGACCACATGTTATTTTTGCCTTTCAGGGACACACTATGAAGCGCATGAGATTGCACACACAGGTATATATATATATGCGTTAGACATGCATTTTAAACTACATAATATGTACTTATCTCTTTGAATTAAAGCCTGTGATTAAAAAATGATTTCAAAATAACAGCTGAACTGAAGAGTTTTCATTCTTAAATATTAGACCCTGCTGCCGATATATATTAATATTAGACCTTGCTGCCAATCAGTGTCCCCACTAAGCTGTGTGCTTGTGCGCACGCACATAGCTTTTAGAGAGAGTGCACACTTCCGAAAATTGTGCGCACAACCAGTAGCGTACCTAGCGGGGGGGGGGGGGGTCTGCCCCGGGTCCCGCTCATCAGGGGGGTGCCACCACGCCGGCACCTCTCCATAGATGGACAGTATTGTCTGCCGCTAGAGGAGCAAGCTCGGTTAGGGAGATCAAGGATCTCCCTCTAACCGGCTTAAAGACAATCAAGGCAGCGGGAGGTCTGTTAATGCAGACCTCTAATCCTGCTCCCTTGCGTTGCGCGTGGCAACTGATGCTGTGCGTCGGGATTTGATGTCATATCCCGGTGCACAACACTGAAGCCGCGCCCTATGTCTTCCGCACTCACTGTACCGGAAGGACAGGACACAGAAGAAGAGCCAAGAGGAAGAACGAAAAGGAGGAGGTAAAGTGACAATGACTGAAGAAAGGTAGGAAAACATTCAGTGAGAGTGGATTAGTAAATGTGTGATGGGTGTTTTGGTGTAGTTTATGCTGAATGTTTGTGAATGAGTGTGTGAAAGCATGGATGTGTAAGTGTGGGGTAGCATGGCATTAAATAACAATATTAATATATATATATATATATATATATATATATATATAGATAGATAGATAGATAGATAGATAGATAGATAGATAGATAGATAGATAGATAGATAGATAGATATAATTGCTAACTGCGATGACACTCCTATAATTCCCAGGCAACCAGTACATGCTAAAACCTGGGCATGATAGGAGTGCATATATATATACTGTATATATATTAATATTGTTATTGATTTTTTTTTGTCTAATTTTGGTGTGTTACTTACTTTTAATAAAAGTGTTTTTTGTTCTTGTTTTTGTTTTTAAAGGTGAGGGGTCATTTACGGTTTCGGTCAAGTAAATGCTGAATTTTCGGTTTCGGTCCAGAATTTTCATTTCGGTGCATCCCTATATACTAAGCCAGACACTGAAGTGGTAGGCCTTAACCACGTCAATATTTGGCTTATTATATAGTGATAGGGTTATGCTGCATTATTGTCAATGTCTGGCTCAATGTATAGTGATAGGTGTTATGCTGTACCCCCATCAATGTGTGCCTCAGTATATAGTGATAAGTGTTATGCTGTACCACCATCAGTACGTGCCTCAGTATATAGTGATAGGTGTTATGCTTTACCCCGTCAACGTTTGCCTCAGTATATAATGATAGTTATGCTGTACCACCATCAATGTTTGCCTCGGTATATAATGATAGTTATGTTTTACCACCATCAATGTTTGCCTCAGTATATAATGATAGCAGTTATGCTGTACCACCATCAATGTTTGCCTCAGTATATCATGATAACACTAATCCTATACCACCGTCAATGTTTGCCTAAGTATATAATGATAGCAGTTATGCTGTACCACGTCAATGTTTTCCTCAGTATATAATTATAACAGTTATGCTGTACCACCGTCAATGTTTGCCTCAGTATATAATGCTAGCAGTTATGCTGTAACACAGTCAATGTGTGCCTCAGTATATAGTGATAGGTGTTATGCTGTACCACCCTCAATGTCTGCCTTAGTATAAAATGATAACAGTTATGCTGTACTCCAGTCAATGTTTGCCTCAGTATATACCTTATTTGCTCAAATATAAGACAAGGTTTTTTTCAGAGCAAATGCAAATGTTAAAGATAGAAGCTATGCAGTTTCAAAGTGTGTGTGTGTGGGGGGGGGGGGTCCCACATACAGGATCCACCCCAGGTGGAAATATATAGCTCTACCCCCTTGCAATGTGTTTTTTTTTCAGCTCCACCAACTTCACTTTATATGAACTGTGTGACAGAGAAATATGGACATTAGGAGAGAGGCTTGTCTGTCAGACAGGCTAACAATACAGGATATATATATAGAATATAGAATAACAATTTAAATTTAACATTTGGAGAAGCATATTGTGTGCACAAAATTTTGGCGCTGGTAACATTTTTGCACTGAATTTGCTCTGAAAAAAACCTTGTCTTATAATCGAGCAAATACGATAATCTCCCTGGTCCCTTCCCGATCTAGGCTACCTTATCTACGCAGCATCGCAGGGGTTAACGGGAGCGTTAAATTGTAGGTTCGCCATCAGGAGTGAAAGGGCCGCGCGAACGACTCTATTGGTCGCCTGCAGGGGCCTCCTCTGGCATCAATCATTTGGGGCCCCTGCAGGTGACCAATAGATTCACTCGCACAGCCCTTTAACTGCTCACGGCACAACTTGTCCTGGGGAGACCATGGTTAAAAGAGTTAAAAAAGAGTTGTTCATACGGACCTTTAACTCTTGGCGCGGGGAGACCAGTAGTCTCTCCCGGCCAAGTTGCGGCACCAGGATTTTTAAAGTTTGTACGAGCGAATCTATTGGTCGCCAGCAGGGGGCTCGTCTGCCATCAACCAATGAAGTACAGGTGCACTTCATTGATTGATGGCAGAGGAGGCCCCTACCAATAGAGTTACGGACATATAAAATCCTGATGCCAAAACTGCTGTGTAGTGCATACCGCGTTAAGCCTGTATTAACCCCTTCTACAAAAAACGCCAATAAACGAAGAAAAAAAAACTAGCACAAAGAATGTACATGAATACTCGCCCGAACCGAACACAGGAACGGACGAATATTCGTGGAATACGAAGATTTTCCCCCCTACAAAGACGAACATGAAGACGAACACGAAGTCTAATTAGTTCTCTCACACATTCACACAATTCCATCCACACATTAATTCTTGTATTCTCTCACTCATTCACACAATTCATCCACATATTCATTCATTCTCTCACTCATTCTCACTCTTTATTTCAATATTCTTACCACCTCCTTTCTCACTATCTACTCCCTCTCCATCCCTTCTCACTATCTACCCCTTCTCACTAGCTACCTCCTCTCCCCCTTCTCACTATCTGCCTCCCCTCTCCCCCTTCTCACTATCTACCCCCTCTCCCTCCCTTCTAACTACCCTCTAGCTACCCCCTCCCCCTTTCACTTACCTTGTAAAGGTCCAGCGGTGGGAGGGTGAGGCCTCTGTCAGCATGAAATGCCGGCACTGAGACCGAGCTAGAAGCTTCGCGGAGTAGAGTGAGGGGCGCTGAGCTGCCTGGGACCCAAGACTTAAAGTACCATTACGGGACTGTCCCAGGCAATCCGGGACATGTGGTCACCCTAGCACCAAGCAGTTGATGAAAACGTATTCTTGAGCGACTTCTTGGCGCCCCTCTCCTCTGCATCAAAAAAAAGAAAAAAAAAGGACGGTGTTTCCCATTGCGGGACTGTCCCAGGCAATCCGAGACATGTGGTGACCCTAACGTCAACCCCTTCAGTCACAGGAGTTTACATAACCAAAGGGCCAAAATATTTTTTTTTCATTTTTATCATATGTTTGTTAAACCATGATTCCTCTTTTCAATATTAGATGGACCTGCACAAATTATACATCATTTTGTACAGGAGAAGTAGGCTATTCTTTTAAATCCATATTAATACATAAAAATAATAATTATTACTGTTACAGCTATACTAAAATAGAATAAAATCTAATTTTTCCAATCTTCCTTAAATTTTCTTATATACTATAGGTGCCGCAGCTGAACAATAAACCAATTTAAGTTCAGCAACATATTTAACAGTTTACATATTTTTTCATAATTTTGACTTTTCAGTCAATAGTATAGGTATAGTGATTTGTTTAATATTTCTTAAATTCATTTGCGCCTTGTATAGGAGCAATACAATTAACAATTACATTTTAAATAAGGACAAGGGTGTGTTTAAAAACACAAAATAATAGCTAAACACTGTCATCTAGTGGTAGTTTGAAAATTTACAGCTCACGTTTTAAAGTTAAAAAAAATTGGAGCAGCAACCTTTGCAATTAAGTTAATTAATGTTACAAACCAAGACAATGTTTACTGTGGGCATCGATGTGCCATGCCCTGAAAAAAAAGTAGGGCTCCTAGTTTAAATTTGTCAATTATCCTCATCTTACTTTGCAGCACAAGGCTTGGATGGCTGTCCAGATGTAGAAAAGTAGAGGTTTCTTTTGAAACCATACACACATATAAAATAATTTTTAGGGTGCAAAACAAATAAATAAAGAAGTGGGGAAAGGTATGTTTCAAGGACAAAAATGATACAAAGTTAGTACAAAAATATATATTAGGTATTTGTCTTCATTTTAGGATTGATCCTATTTTGGTAATTGCAAGACACACTAAACCCTACCATACAATACGTCTGGCCTGTTTAAATGAGTTTTGGTCATGTTAGGGGCATGGTGGCCTATGGGGTAAAATTTGGGAAAGTTAGGGTTAAGGAAAGGGGTGTGGTTTGAGTCTTTATAAAGAGGGGTCAGGGTTAGTGGCTTCCTCTTTCATCTTGACAAGACAGTAGTGTTTTATTTTCCCTCCCTCCTGCCCTATGTTTTGGCAAGTTGCAGTTTGATGGTAGGGCCAAGGGAAATAGGAGTCCGTTGTGCTTATGCCACCTGCTAGTGCAAATACGGCTTGTGGTTTGGGTACGCGGCACCAAGTTTTGTATTAAGTTCCCAGAGGGAGGTGGAACTGTTGGTTAAGACATAATGTCGTCATTAGAGGTGTGTCAGTAACCTTCATGGGGTGAAGTTTGTAATCGAGGTAGAGGGACCCAAAATCATGGAGGTTACAAATTTACGATATGACGTATGTTGTAAGTTTTAAATAACGTTTTATGTGTCACAGTGGTTTTGCCATAAATAAAATTGGCCTTTTCAAATCCATTTAGTTGTTTGTCGTTATTTCAAGTTCTTAAAATGTATGGTCTCAATAACAGCAGGACCCACATGTAGCCAGTGCTGTGATCTTGTATGTCAGGGTGTCTATATTTAAAAGAACTCTAGGAACATTTTAGAGGATAGCATTATTTCTTCTGGGCTTCTTTTATGGGTATGCTTCACATTGCCTCCCTGTAAATGTGCTTGGATAGTGCTGGATAATATGTATTCACTATCCTGTCTACCAGCTGTTTGTCAGGCTTACTACTGAGCTACTTGGCTGAACCTTCTCTTTCAGCTGAAAATTGGTCCTAGTTTAGCTTTGTTTCATGATGTAAAGAATCAAACCTTAATCAGTTGTTGGTCTTATTTTAGATTCAGGATATCTATATTCCTATGCCATGTATATTTAAATCCCTGAATTAGCAGAACAGCACTGGGAATTAAAACCAGCCCTGGAAATAATTGAATACCAGCCCATATTTCTTGATGCCATTTTTGGGCACACTGCACATGTCGGATTCTGGATCAATTATTTTTTGTTCAGAACAGGGACAAAACCTGCATTTTAAATTATGTTTAAAAAACACATTAGTCTTAAATAAGATAAATATGAAAACACATAGTTTCTAATATCACTGTGGCCAATGACATCATGTTATAGGCTGGGACCAACAGAGAGAACCAATATAGTTTGTATAATGCGAAAAAACATCTTAAGTATATTTAAAATTAGTTTTTTTTTAATACATACAATTTACCACATGGGTGCAACTGAAATAAAACACTGGCCCAGTGCAAAATTTGCCCCACCCCCACCGCACAAGCAACATCTCCCACCTGTCCCTAAAGAGTTCTGAGTGCCACCTTTGCCCCACAACAGCTTGCTAGTTTTCATCCCCCTAACAGCCTATCTGGGCAATTTGTGCCCCAATTCGTATGTATGTGTCCCCAAACATCTTGCCAGCTTGGAATCCCAGTAAGCCAGTCTGACCCTCTGTAATAGCTTCTACAACATCTGCTGTTCCACTACTCTACCTCTCTCAACTTCCACCTCTCAGTAAAGTAAAACTTCCTTACATTATACCTTTAGAACTGTTTTAGATTATGACCTTATGTTCTAACATTTTTTCATTTTTGAAATAAACTTCCCTTCTATACTTTATTAAATCCCTGTATGCATTTAAATATTTCTATCGCATCCCCTACCCCTCTTACTCAGACTAAGGAAAGACTAAGGAAGAATTCTAGCTCTGCATATTGCAACTCATTTCTATTAAAAATAAAAAGATATATACACCGATCAGCCATAACATTATGACCACTGACAAGTGAAGTGAATAACACTGATAATATTGTTATGATGGCTCCTGTCAGTGGGTGGGATATTAGGCAACAAATGAACATTTTGTCCTCAAAGTTGATGTGTTAGAAGCAGGAAAATGGGCAAGTGTCTTGTGGGGTGTTCCTGGTCTGCAGTGGTCAGTACCTATCAAAAGCGGGGAACCAGCGACAGGCTCATGAGTGGCCAAGGTTCATAGATGCATGTGGGGAGTGAAGGCTGGCCCATGTGGTCAAATCCAACAAACAAGCTACTGTAGCTCAAATTGCTTAAAACGTTAATGCTGGTTCTGGTAGAAATGTGTCAGAACACAAAGTGCATGGCAGTTTGTTGCGTATGGGGCTGTGTAGCTGCATGCTGACCCCTGTCCCCTGCCAAAAGAGCCTACAATGGGAATGTGAGCATAAAAAGTGGACCATGGAGCAATGGAAGAAGTTGGTCTGATGAGTCATGTTTTCTTTTGCATCTCTTGGATGAAAGTCCACTAGGGGGCGCTCGTGTGTTCCATTCAATGCAAAATAAAACAAAGAGAAAATATATATAGTGTAGGAGTAAAACAGTATGTTTTGCCCTGCGTGTCGCAGATTTCTCACTCACAATGTATTGATGGAGTTCAGTGCGTTATAGAGAGGGCCTTGAGGTCCATATGCCAGGATATAAACCGAGAAGACAAACCAGAAAAGGATCCAATAGTGTGTTATGTATATGGCACTAGATACGCAACAAGTGGAAATATACTTACACTTAAATAAGTGTCAAGATGCTTGTAGTTTCTGGTGATAATCTGGTCGCGTCTATATATCCTTCTGCTTTGAAGAGTCCAATGATGAGATACCAATGTGTGTGTGGTGTCTAAAAACCAACCACTATTCACATATAAGGTATATTAAAAGAAATATTTATTCTAAATTAGCAGCCAGCTGGATCCATATCAACTGCAGCTTTAAAAAGTATTTAAAATAACATAAAAAGTGATAATACAAATAAAAGTACTGATAAAATAAAATTATATCATAAAAAGTCCTTGAAAAGTCACTCAACGCGTTTCGCCGTGTAAGGCTTCATCAGGAGTAGTATTTTCTCAGAAGTGAAGGTCCTTTTAAATGTTTGTTTGGCGCCATCTACTTGTCTTCCGTGTTGTAGCGTCTGACGTCAGCTGGACAATTACTTCCGGATTCAGTTCATTCATTGACATGCCGGGGTCGCTGCCTTCAGTGAAGCTTGGATCCCGATCGGAGGGTTCGTTGAACCATAGGATTAGAGGTAAGTGTAAAAACAATGTCATCGTATTGTATGTCTTTTATGTTGCAGGCTACCCTCCTGCAGAGGGAACATCTTAATCGGTATTAGTACCGATGTATACGGCAGTTACGAAGATCAAAGAGTGAAAGTATCGGGGCAGTGAAGCGGTGATGTTTGCCGAAAACGAGCAGTGAAACGGGGATACAAAGAGATATATATGAAAACAAAAAAACGGAGATCTGTAGGAAACATACAAAACGGAAGATGAAGCATGGCCTGATGATAGGAGATGCCTGATGTATATGAAATGTGTTATGCTGGTATATATACCAATACATAAATGAATGAATTAAAATGGATATATATAAATGAGCATCATGTGATTATATGTGTGTATTGAATTGCACCAGGATGCATCCATGGAGGCCCCATCCTCCCAAATTAAAGAACTTAAAGGATCTGCTACTGTAGCCCATCTGCTTCAAGGTTCGACGTATTGTGCATTCAGAGATGGTATTCTACATACCTTGATTGTAATGAGTGGTTATAACAAGTTAATGTTGCCTTTTCTACCATCTCGAATGACTTCTGACATAAACAAGGCATTTTCGTCCACACAACTGCCGCTCACTGGATATTTTTTCTTTTTCAGACCATTCTCTGCAAACCCTAGAGATGGTTGTACGTGAAAATCTCAATTGATCAGAAGTTTCTGAAATATTCTGACCAGCCCATCTGGCACCAACAACCATGCCACTTTCAAAGTCACTTAAATCCCCTTTCTTCTCCATTCTGATGCTCGGTTTGAACTTTAGCAAATTGTTTTGACCACGCCCACATGCCTAAATGCCAGTGGCATCGCTACAGGGGGAAATGGCCCCATAGGTTATTCTTTGCCCCCCCTGTTGCCCCCCCCCGTCGAATTTGGAACCACCCAACGGATTGTCCAGGACAGTCCCGCAATGGGACTTTAAGTCCCGGGCAGCCTCAAACCCTTTTTTTTTTTTGATACGGAAGAGCCTAGCAACCGCTCGCCCCCCCCCTCAGTCTTCTCCACGAGGCCTCTACCTCCGTCGCGGCGCTAGCGTTTTATGCTGAGTGCCGGAATATGACGTCATATCCGGTGCTCAGCAGTGAAGCAGCGCACGCCACGGCAGAGCAGGAAGACAGAAGCCTCATCCCGTTAAAGGTGAGTGAACTACAAAGGGGGAGAGGGTAGATAGTGAGTAAGGAAAGAGGAGGGAGAGGGGTGAGAAAGTGATAAGGGAGGCAGAAGGGGTTGAAAGTGATAAGGGAGGGAGACGGGATAGAAAGCGATAAGGGAGGGAGAAGGGGTAGAAAGTTATAGGGGAGGGAGAAGGGGTAGAAAGAGATAAGGGAGGGAAAAGGGGTAGAAAGTGATAAGGGAGGGAGAAGGTCTAGAAAGTGATAAGGGAGGGAGATGGGGTAGACAGTGACAAGGGAGGGAGGGGGGGTACATAGTGAGAAAAAGGGTAGTAGGAATATTGAAATAAGTAAAGTGTGAATGAGTTAGTATGAATTAATGTGTGGATGCATTGTGTGAATGAGTGAGAGTATGAATTAATGTGTGAATTAATTGTCTGAATGAGGGAGAGCATGAATTCATATGTGGATGAATTGTCTGAATGAGGGAGAGCATGAGTTGTCTGAATGAGGGAGAGCATGAGTTAATATGTGGATGAGTTGTCTGAATGAGGGAGAGCATGAGTTGTCTGAATGAGGGAGAGCATGAGTTAATATGTGGATGAGTTGTCTGAATGAGGGAGAGCATGAGTTAATATGTGGATGAATTGTCTGAATGAGAGAGAGAGCATGAGTTAATATGTGGATGAATTGTCTGAATGAGGGAAAGCATGAGTTAATATGTGGATGAATTGTCTGAATGAGGGAGAGCATGAGTTAATGTGTTTGTGTGTATCATAGATGTTTAATTCTGGAAGGGCAAAGATGGCACTAGCAGGATGTTTGAGCCTTGGGGACCAAGATGGCACAGACAGGGTGTATATGGGACACAGATGGCACAGGCCAGGCTGTTTGGGGACAAAGTTGACTTGTGCTGGGCTATTTGGAGACAAAGATGGCAAATCTTAAGTGTGTTATCTGGGTGCTGGCCAGGTTCTATGTGGGCAGTGTGGACTCCAGTGCTGGCTTTGGGGTGTGCAACCTGTGATCTATGCCTGTAATTTAGGGGGTTTTAAAAATACCTTTAATGCCATGTTTTTATGTGAATTCCAATTGATCTATACCTGCAAAGCTGGGTTTTTGTGTTATTCTGTAGCTCCATACCTGCTATGCTATGTTTCCATACATTATTTATGTATACCTGCAAATACAGGGTTTGTATGTCTTGTTCAGCTGATTAATACCTGCAATGCTGTTTCCATGTATTTATTTGATCTATACCTGCAATGCTACGTTTTATATATTACTATTGTATACCTTCAAATACAGGATTTGTATGTCAGATTCTGGTTATTTGATATATACCTTCAGTGCTGAGATCACAAGTGAATTTCAATTGATCTATACATGCAAAGCTGCGTTTGTGTGTTAATGTGTTGATCTATACCTGCTATCGGCAGCAGGGACTAATATTTATATATATATTTATATATATATCGGCAGCAGGGACTAATAATATATATCGGCAGCAGAGTCTAATATTAACAAAACTGCCAGTTGAGCTGTAATTTTGAAATCATGTTTCAATCATAGTCTTTACTTCAAAGCAGGGGCGTACCTAGAGTATTTGGCACCTGGGGTGGATCCTGTATGTGGCACCCTCCCCCAACACTTTAAAACTGCATAGCTTCTATGGTTATATACTTGGGCAGACATTGAAGGTGGTACAGCATTACTGTTATCATTATATCCTGAGGCAGACGTTGACGGTGGTACAGCATAACACCTAACACTATATACTGAGGCAGACATTGACGGTGGTACAGCGTAATCTCTATCACTATACATTGAGCCAGACACTGATAATAGTGCAGCATAACTCCTATCACTATATACTAACCCAAACATTGATGTGGCTTAGGGATGCACCGAAACAAAAATTCTGGACTGAAACCGAAAATCCAGCATTTAACCAAATATGACCCCCACCATAAAAAAAATCTCACACTTTTATATAAAGTAAGTAACACAAAATAGGACAAAAAATTCAATACCAATATTAATAGCTGACTTGGCATGATAGGAGTGTGATTGCTGTTAGCAATGATTATTGCATTAATCTATACTAAAAGAGTGCTGGCTGGGGCATCAATACACAAGGGGCAAAAACACTAAGGGGGTATTAACGACAATGCAGTGTGAAAAATCCTGATGTAGATGTCTGTGACGTAGATTGTGTCCTGCTGTTTGTGTGTTTTTGGTTATCAGTGTAGCAGAGCCTGTCCTGGGGTGTGTGTATATGTGTTGGTGTAGCAGAGCCTGTCCTGGTGTATGTTTGGGTATTGGTGTGGCAGAGCCTGTCCTGGTGTGTGTGTGTTTGGGTGTCAGTGTGGCAGAGCCTGTCCTGGTGTGTGTTTGGATGTGGGTGTGGCAGAACTGTCCTGGGGTGTGTGTTTGGGTGTCTGTGTGGCAGAGCCTGTCCTGTGTGTGTGTGTGTGTGTGTGTGTTTGGGTGTCGGTGTGGCAGAGCCTGTCCTGGTGTGTGTGTTTGGGTGTTTGTGTGGCAGAGCCTGTCCTGGTGTGAGCCTATCCTGGTGTGTGTGTTTGGGTGTCAGTGTGGCAGAGCCTGTCCTGTAGTGTGTGTCTGGTCATCTGTTTCCTGGCACTTAACTTACAATACAAATTATTTCATTTATACTTATCCAGAGATAAAATGTCTTCCTGAAGTTGTAGTGACTTCATTGGACAAAACGTTCAAGGCCCTGAAATCATTTAATGGAAAAGTTAAGGTATTGTGTTATTTACTCTATAATAATGATTTCAAGGATTAGTCATACTAAATTGTGGCTTCAGGATTCCCATGTTGAATGATCAAGTATTATGTTAGTCCAATAACAAAAGTATCATTCCATAGCACATTACTTTTGGCATATATATATATATACCGTATTTGCCCGAATATAGGCTGCACTCCCCCCCCCTACTTTAAGTCTTTAAAGTGGGGATGCGGCCTATATTCAGGGTCTAGTGCAGGAATGCGCAATTCGTATCGCCCGACGCCCGAGACATGCAGTTCCGGGTGCCGAGCAGGCAGCAGGGTTAGGATACAGATCCCCCGCAATGCTGCAGGGGACCTGCATCCTACTCTCCAAGACGCTGAGACAGCCTCCCCTGCCAGCACTTTCCACGGGGGAGCTTGTCTAAGCGCATCGTGCAGACGTTCACCGTCTGCAGCGATGCGCGTAAACTGCTGCCGGTTGAGTCCCACGGGGAGTCCCGGCAAGGGAGATTGTAATGTGCGTAAACTGCTGCCGGTTGACTCCCACGGGGAGTCCCGGCAAGGGAGATTGTTAAAGCACATCGTGCAGATGTGCCGGCAGCGGAGTTTGTTTATGCTTGCATCGCCGCAGCCGGTGAACGTCTGCACGATGCGCTTTAACAATCCCCCCACGGCTGAAGTGCCGGCACCGGAAGTTGTCTACGCGTATTGCGTAGATGTCCCCTGCCAGCCCGCAAGATACCCGGGAGTCTGCTTTGGTAAGTCGGGGGGGCACATCTCGGGGGCAGAGTGGCAGCATACCTTGGGGGCGGCAGAGTGGCAGTATATATCGGGGGGAGGGCAGAGTGGCAGTATATATCGGGGAGGGCAGAGTGGCAGTATATATCGTGGCGAGGGCAGAGTGGAAGTATATATCGGGGGAGGGCAGAGTGGCAGCATATCTCGAGGGGGCAGAGTGGCAGCATATCTCGGTGGAGGGCAGAGTGGCAGCATATCTCGGGGGAGGGCAGAGTGGCAGCATATCTGGGGGGCCAGAGTGGCAGCATATCTATTCTATGTTTTTTTTACTAAGAAAATGTTTTCTTTAGAAAAGCACCTAACTTTTAACTTTTAATCAAGCCAATATGGTATATGTTTTTTCAGTGGTATGATTTAATGGTGGAAATTATTAATAACCCCCCAGTTTGACTGTGGTATCTTGTGTGCCCCCTATATGTTGTATATATATTATATTCTAGAGTTGCCACTGCTAAATGCATTGAGTTGCTATCATGTGATTGGCTGATTAGCTATTTGTTTTAACAAGAAATTGAACAGGTGTACCTAATAAAGTGGCCAGTGAGTGTAGATGTCATCACAAAGGGGGCAATACACAGTATTAAGAACTAAGAGTATGCAGACCTTTTGAACAGAGGTCAATTTATTTTTTTTCTTTATTGCCATGTTTTGTTGTTTTTGCCATTATTTGTATATAAATCCCATAAGAAATAAAAGAAATGTGTTTTGCCTGCTCACTCATGTTTTCTTTAAAAATTGTACTTATATTACCAGTTCTCCAAGGGTATGCAAACTTTTGATCACAACTGTAGCTGGAATCTTTTCTTATAATGCATCTATGAATCTACCATGCTACCTATAACTTTTCAATCTTTTTATAGCTCTAGACTTTCTGTGAATATTGAAGATTTAATGTAAGACGACAGTGCTCCTCTGCACGGAATAATTGTCTAATATACCATATTTGCTCAATATAAATGACCCCTCAAACTTTGGATCTTAATAAAAGAAAAAAAGAATAGGCCTATTCTGAATGGGCCTGAATATAAGATGACACTATTGGATAACAGAGCTGATATCAGGGAGAAGTGGATGATGAAGTTAGACAGAAGAACAAGAAAAGGCAAGAGAAGAGAAAAGGAGACAAGGACACAGAAGTGGTCAGGCGGGAGGTGGAAAGGGTATTGAGACATTGAGAGAGAAAGTGAACGAGAGTGTGAGAAAGTGAAAGAGAGCTTGAGAGAATTTGAGTGAGGGTGAGTGACAAGCCCTTAGGCTTAGTTGACAGTGCAGTGGTGGCTCGGATCTGAGGCTAAAAGATTGAGTTGATAAAAGATCATTTTGAGTAAACAATAAAGTTGTTATAAACAAAATAAACCTATGTTGTAGAATTGATGGATTTGAGAATATATGTATAAGAATAAAAGTATATGAATTAGAAAACTACCTTATGTGTTTTCTCATGAACATACCTGGGAACTTCTTCACTCCGGCTACCCGGAGCCATCCCTTGCGGTATACGGCCAGGACTACCCTCTGACACCAGGTGGCGGCTGATGTTGGTGGGTGGTCCCGTGACATTGGTGGACAGTCCCGCTGATGTCTGTGGAAGTTCCTGCTGATGTCAGGGGCATTCAGCGTGAAACGCCCCAATTTAAAGGGCAAATGGGCAGGCAGCTGGGCATGTCAAGACCCCGTTCCTGCGACCCGGGGAACCAGGGGGGGCGGTGCTTCACCCGGTGATCTCCAGGTCAAACCCTGAGAGTTTCCGGGTATGCCCATGAACCAGCCAAATTAACTCATGTTTATGAGCACTTTACATAAACATTTTACCTCAATATAGCCAATAGATGTTTTTGAGCTATATGTTTATATCAACATGTATGGAAGAACAGTAAAATATAGATTGTATTTCTAAAATATGCTGGCTGTGTAATTGTATTAAATATTAACAAGCAAGGACTGAAAACTTTAGAGAAGAAAAAAAGATATAATTAGTACAGGGAGGCTGTTTTACCAAAGGAGTTGATTTTCGTCTAGATTTGAAATGGCTTCACCGCAATCCTTATGCGATCTTTTTTCCTTAAACTAGGTTAGTAGAAGTGAATCATTTTTGTAATTACATGTCTTGTCTTCTTTTGTAATATAAGTATTTCTTCAAACTGATATTACTACATAAGGGTGTGTCAGTGTAATTAAACAGTGCAACACTGCTATTATTCACTGCTGTTACACAGTGTGAGCACTTGAGAGGGATTCACAGGAGGTTTAAGTACTATAATATTAATCATTGAAGTGCCTATGTATAGTTTTTTGTATACTGTATCAATATATAGCAAACAGGACATTCTGCATCCCACACAATTTTCAGACATATAAACAGTGATATGTTATTTGTAAAGAAAAATATATTTAGATTTTTAATTTCCTTCTATTAACGTTTTTAAACATATGACCTCAAATTAAACATTATTGTTTTTCAAAAAAATTGCTAATGCTTTTCACTCATTTTAGTATCCTAAGAAAACCCATTCTAATCTCATAATCATTGCAAATCAATAATCTACCAACCCATAAATCTGTATAAAAACATTTGTAGTAACAAAGCCAAAAAATTAGATCAAGTGGTAGCTTTTACCAGAGAGCTAGAGGACGTAGGTCAGATAATGCACTTTAGACAGAAAAATAGTATAAAATAAATAAATAAATAAATAAATAAATAATACTAAACCACTCTAATACTGCTCAACATATTCAAATGCAAAATTTTAATCCACACCAATATCTCTGTAATGAAAAGGACAATTTACAATATCAACCTAAAAAACGAATGTTTAGAACATATTAAACACTTGAAAACATTAATAAAGAAAATAATGTTTGAAAAACTACTCTAGTACATTTTTTAATCCAAATTTTTTAGATTAATAAAATTGGCATTTTTATTCAAGCACATTTTGTTTCTTATTTTGTTTCAAATAGTCTTTCAATGGCTTTGTTGGACTTTTGAACATTTAAAAGATAACTATTTCAGCAGACAGTTATACATTTTATGAAACATTTATAGTCTACATTTTGGTTTGTTTTGCAAATCAGGGCTATGGATTTTAATCATCATACAAATTAATTAGAAGTGTGGCAACATGAAATGATGTAGTAAATCTATCCACATAATTAAACAGAACAAAAAAAGAGAAAGAAAAGCACAGTTTTTACAGGTTATTATACAAAACAATACAACATGGACAAATGTATTTGTAATTTTTAAAAATCATATTAAGTCCCCAAAATTGTGCTTTTTTTATGCAATGAAAAGCATTTGTTGATGCTGACGATGATAGCCAGGATACATATTTATCCACTTTTAATGGCAACATTTGATGTGTTTTTTGTTCGCAAGTCTTTTCTTGCTCAACATTTAGGAAAATATTGTCCCAAAACCAATTTTTAATACATGTGTATTTTTGGTATTTGTTTCCCCATTTTTTGCACTTGCTATACATTTATAAATCTCTCCAATCTATCCAAGTAAATATGTTTAAAAATAATTTTAAATAAACAGGAAAAAGAGGATCAAATACAGCAGTTTTAAATAATAAATATGAAAACATTAAATATATAGCTCAAAGCATAATTAAATAAAACAGTTAAAAGAGTTAAAATATCAAAACAAAACCTTGGATTTAACATAGAACCGTGTTACCTTTGTGATAAACTAGTATGATTTAGTTTAAATGAAGCAGCATGTAGTATTGGTAAACTAACCATAATCAATTAAATAAGAAATTCATGTTTTTGCGACAGTGTTCTCTCACAGTGAAGGATTGAATTTGCCTTATGCATTACAAAATTTACCCCTTGAGCACCAGAGAAACAAATTCTAACACAAGGTATTTCAAGTCACGCTGGCTCTCAAAAGTGGGGTATATTTTAGAGAAGAGAAAGAGGTAGTAAGAGGCTTAAGCAAGAGAAATAAGCATTGGACAGACGCTTGGGAAATTGTAGACTGTTTTACAAAAATGCCATGCTAAAAGAAAGTGTTTTCTTTCTATAAAATGAAAAGCTTAACAATAACACTAAAAGTAATTTGCAGTATGGGAGGTTGTTTTTGTATAAAATAGAGAACATTTCAAAAACACAGATATTGTTGAATATTGCCTGACAGAATTAATAAAAAATATTTTTTTCACATAGTTTGCAATTTCTGCATATTATTAAAAAGTGTAGTTCAATTTGGAGACATGCCAGATGGCATTTAACGGATAATGTCATTTTCTTCTTCTACCCGGAAGGCACATTGGCCTAATGGTTTATTGGCTCAGTAATCCAAATACTAATGCTTTTAATAATTAACCATTCAATTTGATTTTTTGTTACAAGAATTCGAATGCAGTCAATATTAAATAAAACCTTGTGATCTATATCTTCCATTTCAAAATTTCCGTTGTTGAAATCTCCTAATCTAAGGTAAGTTGTACATTTCTTTACTTTTTTATTTCCGACCAATCGTTCTCCAACCTCCAATGTTCCATGGTGTAAAATATCATTTGGCCGATCTTCACTTCCAGTGTTAACTTTAATTCTACTAATTTTGATAGGTTTTTCAAATATAATATGGTAAAAATCACCACTGGATGGGGATTTGGCCCAGAAATATTCTTCTGTGCTGCTATATGCTTTGCTGACTTCATAGTTTTCAAATACATTCATATTTGTGCTGATACTTACTGGTGGGTTATCAGGTATATCAATTGAGTCCTCCTCAAATTCGTCATCCTTTAACTTGTTCTCAACACCTTTGTATGAAGAGTAGTAGCCCATGTGTTGGAAAAGAGATGGCTTGAATCGGATTGCGTCTTTTTGGGCCAAAAGGCCTCTAAAATGAATCAGTAACCAGTCACAAGGCATTTCTTGGTAAAACATTAGCAGAAAGTGGGCCAGTCTTGTTAAATCATGGGAATGATACAATTTACCTATGTATCCCAGCTTTGAAAATTCCAAAGTGATCCAGCTTGATCCTTTCCGTGAATTGACGACTTTCTTAATAGTAGCCAAAAAATTCTTTGAGCATCTCACATCATCCTCAAGCATCATGTAGTAATCAGACAAATTGGAACAAAAATTTAAAAGAAACGCATAATCAACATTTTGCTTGGATCTAAATTTGACACGGTCATCGGGGTCGTTGTAATTTCTTTTTAAACCTTTTAAGATAGGATAAAACTCTACTGGAGTATGGATAATTGTCAATCTTCCAGCAATAATGTGATGAGAAAATTTTCGGGATATATCTTGAACAATGCTTTCACACCAAGATAGGTCAAAGTCAGCTAGATGTACAACTACTACAATCTCTTTTAATTCATCGTAACTTGACTGTTCAAATATGGATTTGATTGTTTCAAGTAAGTAATTTCCTTTTTTCCGTTTAACAGAGGACAGGCCAATAGTAAGATACCCTGTGCAAAATAGAGATAGCAAACAGTTTACTTTATATAAATTCACTGGTTCACCTTATAAAAAAGCGTTAAAAAAGTTATTAATAATTCCAAATATTTAGTTACAGTATTTAAAAAGTGGTAACATTGAAAAATTTAAATTTAAGGATTTTATTAAATCTTACACTTTACATACTTTCTGACAAGGCAGGTGCCTAAGATGCATTTGTTGATGGTGATGGTGTATTTAGTGAGTTAATCTGAGTGAGTGTGAATTTGGGTAATTTTGTTGATATCAGTAGTTTTGTATTTGCATATCTATCTATCTATCTATCTATCTATCTATCTATCTATCTATCTATCTATCTATCTATCTATACACATACAGTCATATGAACAAGTGCACCCTCTTTGAATTCTATGGTTTTGTATATCAGGACATAACTTCAATCATCTGTTCCTTAGTAGGTCTAAACATTGTAAGTAAATACAATTTTTGATCAACAACAACACATAACATATTACAGCATGCAATGATTTATTCAACACAAATAAAGTCAAAATGGACAAGCCATCTGTGAAAAACTAAATACACCCTTACCGCTTATACCGTATTGGCTCAGATATAGGCCACCCCCGTATATAGGCCGCACCCTAAAAGTTTGGTGCTTTTTTAAAGAAAAAGTTTTTTTAATAGACATGCTGCCACTCTGCCCCCCCCAGAGATATGCTGCCACTCTGTCCTCCCCCCGAGATATGCTGCCACTCTGTCCCCCCGAGATATGCTGCCACTCTGTCCCCCCGAGAAATGCTGCCACTGTCCTCCCCCCCGAGATATGCTGCCACTGTCCTCCCCCCCCCGAGATATGCTGCCACTGTCTGCTCTGGTAAGTCGGGGGGGGGCAGAGGTAAAACGCATCGTGCGGACGTTCACCGGCTGCGGCGATGCGCGTAAACAACCTCAGCTGCCGACACGTCTGCACGATGTGCTTTTACAATCTCCCTTGCCGGGACTCCCCCTGCTGCTGCCGGTGAACATCTGCACGATGCGCTTAGACAACCTCCCGTGCCGGGACCCCCCCGTGGGAAGTGCTGGCAGGGGAGGCTGTCTGAGCGTATCAGAGAGTAGGATGCAGGTCCCCTGCACCGCTGCAGGGGATCTGTATCCTAACCCTGCTGCCTGCCCGGCGCCCGGAACTGCATGTCCCGGGCGTCGGGTGCTGGACCCCGAATATAGGCCGCACCCCCACTTTAAAGACTTAAAGTGGGGGGAAAAAGTGCGGCCTATATTCGAGCCAATACGGTATATATATATATATATATATATATATATAACATCCAAAAATAGTTACCGGCACTCCAGGGACATGATGTCCTGATGAAAGTCTAATAAACAGACTGAAACGTTGATTAGAAAACTGCAGTTTCTCGAGTGATTATTTAAAGAAGTCCCTGGAGTGCCGGTAACTATTTTTGGATGTTATAAGATTTGCTGTTGCAGCTAGTTGGCACCGGGCTAAAAAAGTGGTGATTGGTGTGCAATTGTTAATTTTGTTAAATTGTTAAATTGTTAAATTAGGCTATATATATATATATATATAGCCTAATTTGAAAGGTAACTTTCATTAGATTTTAAATTACAACTATATTTTACTATAAAAAGATTATAAAAGAGCCTGGTAAATTTAAGAAGGGAATATGTTTTAGGCTACCTTAGGGCATTAATTTTTTGGTATTGTTAATGTTTCTCTTTTATAAAGATGTAACAGTAAATATAAAAAAAAATATGATTATTATTTGTATTCTATAGCTACTTGCTAAAGGAGACTAGATCACCTGAGGATGTTGCAGGGTACATTTTCCTAGCATTTGGTTTTTAAACCATGCTTGAAGTCTTTAGTTAAAGCTGAAACATTTCATTGGACCAACACAGGAAAAGATGAAATAGGAAACCTCAAGTGAAATTAGTCTGATATTCTGTGTGTCCTGTATAATGACACAAGTGAGCTAAAGTCTGAGACTTTTCCGAGCAGGGAACCATTGTAAGGCACAGCTATTCAAACACTGCCCGTTCTCGGCTTGATCAGTCTGCTCTTTGAAATCAAAATGTTTAATTTCTTTCATTATTAATGCCTCTGAGGCGCTGTTTTTCTAAAGTAAACAGATTTAAATGTGTTAACCTTTCTTCATAACTAATGTGTTCCAGTTCTTTTATAAATGTTGTAGCCTGCCTCTGCACTTTTTTCAAGTGCTATAATATCCTTCTTTAGAACAGGTGCCCGAAATTGCACAGCATATTCAAGATGTTGTCTTACCATTTATAAAGAGGCAAAATTATATTTTTATCTCGCAAATTCATGCCCCTTTTATACATGACAATACCTTACTGGCCTTAGCAACTGCTGACTGACATTGCACATTGTTGCCTAGTTTGTTGTCTATAACAATTCCCAAATCCTTCTCATTTGTTGTTATCCCTAATTCACTACCGTTTAGGGTATAAGTTGCTTGTGCATTCCTTACCCTGAAGTGCATAACTTTGTATTTATCTACATTACATTTCATCTGCCATTTGTGTGCCCAGTCCCCCATTCTACCTTAATCCCACCGCAACATAGTAATCTCCTGCTCACATTTTATTTCTTTGCATCTACAAACACAGAAAAAACACCTATTTCAAGAAATGTTGATTTCTAAATATGTTGAATACAATTGGTCCCTACTTTTGTCCAGCTTGAAAATTTACCATTTACGACAACTCTCTGTACTCTATTATTAAAACAATGTTCTACCCAAGAACATGAATTGTGTGGAATAGTATCAAACACCTTGGCAAAATCCAGATGTTATAAAAAAATGAACACATTTGCAACTCTAAACATTACTCCCTCATCCAGTATAACATAATGCCTACAAGCTAAAAATGTAGCGCTGGTAGTCAAATACAAAATCTTGCATTAACACTAAATAGTATTATACACATTAACATACTTTTTCTTGGTGATGGCATTCCTGCTAAGATTTGATATGATATATTTATGGATGATGAGAAATTTGAGAATTCTTTAATTAAAGGAGCATATCGATCTGTATTTAGTTGGGATGTCGACGCGTCTCTAACTCGTTTATCTTCTTCCTACATTAATGAAACACAGAAGCAAATAGAAAAATCAACATTAGAACACTTAGTTATTCCGTAAGAGTGCAATATATCTTTTAGCAAAGACAAGCAGTTCTCTTCTAGTTAATGAAAATGATGGCTTTTGCTGGTCATCACTTATTCTCTAATTTCCCTAATAATTTGCAAAACTGTATAGTATTTTTTCCAGCTAAGCAAAACCCATAACAGCTGAAAGAATAATTTAAGTTTGTGACAAACTATTAGGTCCACGGAAACAAACTGTAGGACCGAGGACGTAATTGTACTTCCTATGGTTTTAGCAGGGGAATGTTAGGGAGATTGGGTTGTCAGGTAACCTGGGATCTCCACTGTCACCAGGAGCTAGCATCCCCGATTACAACAGAAGAGTGGATAATGCCAAATGTTTGTAGAGACACCACTGGAAACAAAATTGAAAGTAAATGAGACCCTTGATGAGGCTCAGGTGACGTGATCAGCAGCAGTGTGCATCAAAATGAAAAGAGGAAGAAACAGTGTTGCATCAAAACACATACAAATGAAGTAAAAATAATAAAGACTACAGTCTTGAAGTCACCATAACACCATAAGGGGTCTTTCAAGACCTCAAAAAGGGATCTCCAGTGAGGAATAAATACCGCATTTGCTCGATTATAAGACGACCCTGATTATAAGACGACCCCCAAAATCTGAATATTAACTTAGGAAAAAAAGAAAAAGCCTGAATATAAGACGACCCCAAAGGAAAAAAGTTTTACCAGTAAATGTTAATTCATGTAAACTATTTTTTTTAATAAAAGCTATGATTGAGAAAAAATTTTTGTTTTTATTTCCTTGTATTTTCCAACCTGCCCACCAGTTACGCACATCTGCCCCCAGGCTTGCCACACCAATATGGCACTGTGGCCCATGATATGCCTTTTAACCCTCTATATGCCACTGTGCCCCATGGTATCCCTTTTGACCCCCTATGTGCCACTCTGCCTCCAGAAATGCCTTATACCCCTATATCCCATTCTGGCATTTAGGGGGTTAAAATGCATATTATGGGGCAGAGTGGCATATAGGGAGGTATAAGGCATTCCAGGAGGCAGAGTGGCATTAAGGGAGTTAAAAGGCATTGTATAGAGCACTCTGCCTCCAGAAATGCCTTATACCCCTATTTGCCACTCTGGCATTTAGGGGGTTAAAAGGCATATTATGGGGCAGAGTGGCATATAGGGAGGTATAAGGCATTTCAGGAGGCAGAGTGCTCTATTAAATGCCCCCTTAACGCCACTCCAGAAATGCCCTATGCCCCCATTTAACACACACACACCCTATACCCCCATTTAACTAGCACACACACACACACACACACACTCTCTCTCTCTCCCCCCCTCTCTCACCCCCCTTCCCCCTCTCTCACCCCTCTCTCCCCCCTCTCTCACCCCTCTCTCCCCCCTCTCTCCCCTCTCAGCCCTCTCTTATCGGTGCTTCCAGCCGGGGCAGCGGGTTGACGTCGCCTTCCACTGCAGCCGGAAGGAGGTGGAGTTGGCAGCGGGGGTTTGTATGCATCCTTCGCGTATACTTTCCCCGGCTGTCAGAGATCAGAGTTCCCCGCACCGGTGCTGGGAACTCTGATCTCTGACAGTCGGGGAAGGTCTATGCGACGGACGCAGACAAACCCCGCTACTAGCCACACCTCCTTCCGGCTGCAGCGGACGTTGTCTACGCGGATCGCGTAGACGTCAACCCGCTGCCCCGGCAATACAGCAGGAAGCACCGGTAAGTGTGTGTATGATGGGGGGGGTGAGGCAGGAGGATCCAGGTCCCCTGCAGCGGTGCGGGGGATCTGGATCTTAGTCTCCTAATCACACCTCTATTTGAGGTCTGATTAGAAGACAACCCCGATTAGAAGACGAGGGGTATTTTTCAGAGCATTTGCTCTGAAAAAAACCTCGTCTTATAATCGAGCAAATACGGTAATACATACATGTAAGTAAAAAAAAAAAAATAGGTGCCCAAACACCTTGCCTGCAATCTAAAGTTAAGAAAAAATTATGCAGAATGTAACAGATGATTATGCTTTCTTATACATTTACAAAAAAACATGAATTTTATTCTACTCAGGGGATGTTGTTGAACATAAATTATTTTTTTATATCGGTGGGACCTAATTTGTTGAACCAAAATGTCACGGTATGGGGCAGCAAAAATCAAATAATGTCATAACTGTATATGAATAAAACTTACCAGCACATATCCATCTTCAATATACAAGTTCATGAATAGAAGACAAAATATTAGCACTCCTAGTACTGGTATTGCTGAACGTTTTCGGAAACATCTCATTGTATCCAAATATTTGCGCTACTTTTTGACAGATATATATATATGTATTTCCTAATAAAGACATAGATAATAAATAGGCATCAGTCTTGTGTGCTAGAATTAGAAGCAATTACATTATTGTCCTGATGGCATTGCACCTTTTATTCTGTGAATATGTTTTAACAATAGAGATGCACAATTAATTTCTTAGAAAAGACCATGTCACATTTTTATCACATATATCACCCACATTCTTATCATGGCATGGGGCTATTTTGGCTTGTCTCCAATTTCTGAGCTAAAGACATACTATACAAAAGTTTGAAGTTTGGAAAATATGCTTGTATCTCCTGTGGCAAAATTGATTAAACATGTTTGCACCTCTAAAACATAGTTTCCGAATTTATGTTGAATCCTAAATGGATAAAATACAAAACTTTCTCTGAAAGAAGTGTGGTTAGGATTTCTATATAGGTTGCAGGAATTATGGATAATATATGTAGGAAATTAGTTGAATTTGTGTTACGACAGCTTCCTTAATCTACCATTCAAACATTCCACATTTCAATCTAATAAAGGTCTATTAAGTAGGAATAGGTTTGAAAGTTTAAAAAATAAGTACTTTATTTTAATGAATAAACTGAATTTTCGGTAGTCAAACTTTTTCACTACTCAAACTTACCAGCCTCCTTTACTGTTCTTCCAAATATAGTTACCGTGAAGATCTAGAAAAATGAAAACAAACATTTGTATGGAATAATCATGCATATAGGAATATGAATATTTTTATAATCAACTCCTCTCATACACTACTACCAAACAAAACTTGTTCAAGCTGAAAATCAAGACTGTGCACATAAGGATAAGTATAAAGCGTAATTGATGTAAATTCATTACCTACAACCTTAATGTGCCACCATTCAACCATGCCATCCAGTTTAGAGTTTAACCTCTCTTTCTGCATCCTAGTGCATCCAAGTTAATTAACAAGTTCTATAATTTTATGAACTATTTGAAAAAAATATAATTTTATAAATCACATGTTAATTTCAAATGTAGACATACTTATACATTAGTTTAAAGATGAGAGCACCAGTTCCTGTGGAATTCCCTTCCCCATACCGTCAGACTTTCTGCCTCGTACGCAACTTTCAAAACTTCTCTGAAAACCCACTTGTTCAGGGAAGTGTACAACATTCCTGTCCAGTACTCCCAACCATCATCCTAATCAAGTCATCTGAACAAACAGCTTCAACACATCACCGCAACCAGATCAACTCATCTCCATCCAAGCAGTCCTCTCCTATTGTCTCACTCCCCTCAACCACCGACTAGATTGTAAGCTCACAAGAGCAGGGCCTGCTGCTTTGCACCAGTTTGTTATTGTATGTATTTATAAATTGTTCTAATGAATGTAACAGCGCTTTATTGGCATAAATAAATGTAATGTAATGGGAGGGGCATCTCACTTGCTCACTTGCACCATTACAGAGGAGACCTCTTCATGAACATATCAGACTGGTCCCACCCATTAGGGCAGTCCAGACCCGAAATGCATAGCCAGCCTCCACTGCATGAGGAATACAGCAACCACATACGTTTCAGCCTTTCTCTATTTCACCGTACTTGGTCTAAGATGGGGCTCCCATGTTTTTATTATCATTCATGAAAATTATCAATAGTGTAACAACATTTATTATTATTATTTATTGTTTTATATAGCACCATCAAATTCCGTAGGGCTGTACAATGGGTGGACAGGACATAACAAGTGATGCCCCATTCCCTCAAGATTATAAGCTTGCGAGCAAGGCTCTCTCTCTACCTAATGTATCAGTTTGTCTTAGTCTGTCAATTCTTGTCTTGTCATACCCCTTGAATATGTGCATTGTATTAAGCGTAGTGTAAATTGTTGGCTCTATATAAATAAAAGATAATAATAATAATATGCAACATAACAATTTTACTTACAGAGACAACAGTTGAGGAGGGCCCTGCTCAAATGAGTTTACAATCTAGAGGGATTTAGGGTGTATTCCACAAGTGCCAAGTGCCGTTGTTAGAGACGGACCAGCCACACTAGTAAAAGTATTGCAGGAGAGGGACTAGGAAAGGTGAGCTAAAGGAATGGAGTATGATACTTTTCCTCTAACTTGAACTTTTTCAAGATGAGTACCACCTGTAACAAATAGTGTTTTATCACCAAACCATTTGAGCACATGTATATAAGGAAAAAAAAAAAAACAATAATAGTGCAATATGTTAAAACCAAATCGTGTGATGTGTGATAGTGTCTAGACTTGAAGACTCCGCTTTTTTTACCGAATGGTCATTGGACTTTTTAATATTTGAAACTTTGATGTACTGCTCTCCATGTTGTGCCACTACTAACTGTAGGGATAAAGACCTCATTGTGAGGTCGAATCGTTGTTGCTGTCGTCCTTCAATAAATCTGGCTGAGCTGGAACCCTTGAGTGCCTGGAGCCTTTATTTATTTTGAACTACTAACTGTAAGTGCGTCCTGATTTCTTAAAGCATTTTATCCAAAGATACTGCACCATTGTAGTCCATTTTCTTGCAGATTTTAAGAAGCCATTATAAATACATTTTATCTGAATTCTCTGATGGGTCCAATTTACCAAGTTTGTTTGTGAGTGAATTTCATATCACACATCACACAATTTGGTTTTAACATATTGCACAATTATCGTCCCCCCCCCCTTATGTACATGCGCTCAAATGTTTTGGTGATTTACATTTTTACACCCTGAGGAGGAGTGTTTTACAGTAGCTGCAGTCATTAGGGAAGTACTTTATATTTATTATATTTTTTATATTCATTAATTATTTGGTAATGACGGTATTATTCACTTCTTCACTTTTTCACAAATAGTGTTTTAACCAAGTACTTATGATACCAACTTCAAATAATAATTCATCTTAATGGAATACAGATGTCTCATCTCCAATGTTTTAATGTTTCAAAAATGTTCCATTGCTCCATTGAATTGGTGCAGTTTATATGAATCGTTGGCTATCATGAGAAAAACTGAAACATCAGTGTAGATTAAATGGAACAATTATTGAAAGACACACGTTGGCTGTGTTTGGCATGTAAAGGCACATGTGGCAGTATGTTTCCGTTTTCAAGCCAGGTTTCCTTTTCAGATGTGAAGCATGGTTAATTTACGTTTATAGAGTAAGATACTGTATATATTTGCATAAGCTTTCAAGTCTTTTCTTCAGATGTAATGAAAATATACATGCCCAGTACACTAATATCCAATCTTAACTTAAACATAATTATGAATGTAACAAGGGCAAATGTACAGTCTATGTTAACATTTTGCACTTAAACATAGTAATATAGTAACTAGTTCAACTTTGCTATTGATCCACAATTGATTAACAAATATGTCTCAAAAAGGGGAAAAAACCCTTCTTTGACAAAATGGCAATCTGATTTCTCACTGGATTAACAATGTATAACTAATCTGGTACTCTGATACCAATTATATCCCTTTATATTCTTCTCTGCTGAAAAAATTAATCAAGCCCAAAGGCATCTATTTCGATATCACAGCATATGTGGATAGTGAATACCACATCTTGTTCATTCTTAATGTAAAGAACAATCTATGCTGCTTCATTTTTTCATGTCTGAATGGATGGCTGTTTGCTATTTGCACAGTCCTGATAATGAACAGGTCTCCAGAGAGTGGCTTGTATATCTTCGTACATATTTGGATAGTAATATCATATCCTCTCTAAGATGCTTTTTTTCTTGTGTAAACAAGTTCATCTTGTCCAGCCTTTCTTCATAACTTAGATGTTCAATTCATCTTATAAACTTTGTAGCCTGCAGAGCACTTTTTCAATCATCATAATATCCTCTTTAAGAACAGGTGCCCAGACTTATGCTGCATATTCAAGGTGAGGTTTTACCATTAAGTTATACAAAATTATATCAATACCCCTTTTTATACATGACAATATCTTACTGACCCTTGCAGCAGCTGACTGACATTGAACACTGTGGCTAAGTTTATTGTCTACAATTATTCCTAAATCATTTTAATTTAGATTTTTGTAACACAATCACACTTAAGCTACATTTTATATGTTTATTTATTTTCCCAAACAGGGAAGTAACACCTAGTTTAGACTGTATTACATCATTTTGTCTGCAAACACTGACACTTGACTTTGAACACCTGCTGCTATATAATTAACAAAAACATTAAATAACTGTGTCCCTTAGGAAGCATATTACTACTTTTGTGTAGTTGGAGATTTTTCCCTCTCTGAATTCTATATTTAAACCAGTTTTTAATCCAGGTGCAAAAAGTGTGATCTAAATATATCTATTTTAATTTATATAGTAACCATTTATAAGGAACTGTATAACACTGAATAAGATCCAAAAGTCCAAGAATTCACATCTACTAAATTACCCTGTATTTTTGCTTACCTTTTCATAGATTCAAAATTAAGTTAGTGTGACACAATCTGTCCTTCATAGAACTGCATTGACCCTTACTACCGTATTTTCTCGGTTATAATCGGGGTCATCTTATAATCAGACCTCAAATAGAGGTCTGACTATGAGACTAAGATCCAGATCCCCTGCAGCGCTTCTGGGGACTTGGATCCTCCTGTCTGGTACGCCCTCAAACTTACCAGTGCTTCTGACTCCCCAGTGTGATGTCCGGGCAGCGGGTAGACGTCTACGCGATACGCGTAGGCAACTTCCACTGCAGCCGGAAGGAGGTGTGGTTAGCAGCGGGGACTTCCCTGACAGTCAGAGATCAGAGTTCCATGCACCGCTGCGGGGAATTCCCTCTGACAGTCGGAGGGTGTATGCGTGATGGACGCAGACAACCTCTGCTTTTTGTTTCCCATCAAATGGGATTGGTTGTCTGTAGCATGGTTTACTCTGATGTTTTTAAAGATTGTCATACAGCATATTTTGAGATCAGAAATCTTCAGGACTGGCTAAAATCTAAAATCAAATGTTATATAAAGAGGAAGTCAGGGCTATTGCTTTAAATCATAGAACTGATTTTTTTATAAATCTGGAGCAGGGCTGGTTTTCTAAAACAGTGTTATATTGGCTTACGTTACCCAGTTGGTTACTTCTGTCCCATGCATGTGCACTTCTGATGCATCTTATGTTCATATTGGTTGAACATTTAATATGTTTGGACAGTAGGGATCTTTGCAAAGTTGTCCTAAAATAGAACATTGAAAGAGATACCTTTCTTTTAAAAGAAGTTAATAACTTTATAATCATTATTCTTTACTTATTTACCATTTCTATCACCAGTATAAATCCATTTAAACCAGAAACTATGTGAAATATGACCAGTAAACCTTATAAAATCCATTTTATATTTAAGGTTTAACATGAATCACATTTTTTCTTTCTCGATATATATATACATATATATATATATATATATATATATATATATATATATATATATATATATTTATATATATATTTCTAATTCTACTAATTCTATGAGAAATAGTAGAAGATTTTTTTATTAATTTCTTTATGGACCAAAACTGTATAGAAAGAGTGCTCAATGGCAAACTTTGATGAAAATCTCATTTAAGAAAGAGATTAATAATGCGGCCAGTAAAAACCAATTTTCCTATGTTTAATCTCCTAATCTATTTTACATTATTTCCCTGGGGTATTCTGCACTTCACAGATACATGGCTCTGTGCAAATAATCAATTATACTGGAAGAAGCTTGTGAAGGTGTTTGAAATATTTTAAATCCCCAGAAGCTTTGGAATATATTACATATGGCTGTAAAAAAAAGGTGATTTTTTTTGTTTGAATTGCAAAGCAAACTACAGTATCGCTGCATGTGAAATATGTCACACTAATTTACAGGCCATAATTCAAACTATCAGGAGAGCACTATTTCCGTATTTTATAACAATTTAAAACAGAAGATCTTCGGAAGAGAATACTATAATGCGTGCCTCATTAACGTATTTTCCATAGATATTTTCATGATTACAGAATAATCATCCCAGTTAATAAGAAAAATGGATTCCTGACAATTTTTTAATCTATCATATATTTTATGAACAGAACACATTCTTCCAAAAACTTATCATGATTCAATGATTCATCTCTCATTGGTGAGGGCTTATGGATACTGTGTGCGTGGTGGGAAGCAGTTCATGGGCAAGGGCTGCTTGTGGAGAGGATGTCTGGATGTCTGATACTGTTGGGTAGTAGGTTAAGAAAAATGACAGAGGGACTGAGAGGATCATTTTGGAGTAAGGCTTTTGCATTCTGTTGTGGGTGAAGTGGAGACTGTTCAAAAAAGTAAAAGAGAGAGATAGTGAAAAGACAGTAGGAAGGAGAGAGGAAAAAGCCAGAGAAAATAATAAAAACGAGATATAAAAAGAAAAAGAGAAGAGGAGAAAAGAGCAGCGGAAAAATAAATTGTCATTTGGTCAGTTTTAATATAAATGAAACATAACTGTTCTTTTAAATACTTGAGAAAAAGGTCAGAAGATAATACTATTCAAGGAACATTAAGTTGCATAATGTTTACATTTTTTCACAATAAATAGAAACTCTTTGTGAGGCACGGAGACCACCTCCTACCTCGCCTCGGGGACCGCCACCCCGAACCGCCGCTCCCGACAGCCGGGCCATCTTTGTCCCCAAACACCCTGCCTGTGCTACCTTTGTCCCATAAACACCCTGCCTGTGCCATCCTTGTCCCATAAATACCCTGCCTGTGCCATTTTGTCCCCAAAGCTCAAACACCCTGCTTGTGCCATCTTTGTCCCATAAACACCCTGCCCATGCCATCTTTGTCCCATAAACACCCTGCCCATGCCATATTGATCCCCAAAGCTCAAGCACCCTGCTATTGCCATCTTTGCCTTCAAATCACTTATACATCTGTCATACACACATAACACTTATACAGTCACTCCTTCAATCTGTCATTTACACAATTCCTTCACACCATTATTCATTCTCACTCATTCACACAAATCATTTACACATATTCATTAATGCATTCTCACCAATTAATTCATTTATTATCTCCCACTTTCACACAATTCATCCAGACATTAATTCATTTATTCTCTCACACATTCACAAAATTCATCCACATACCAATTCATTCATCCTCACGCATTCACACAATTCATCCACACATTGATTCATTAATTATCTTACTCATTCTCACTCTTTCTTTCAAGATTCTTACAACCTCCCTTTCTCACAATCTCCTCCCACTTCTCACTATCTACCCCTTCTTACTATCTACCCCCTCTGCCACTTCTTACTATCTATCCCTCTCCCCTCCATTTATTCTCCACCCCCTCTCCCCCTTCTTTCTATCTACTCCCCTTCTCACTATCTACTCCCCTTCTCACTATCTACCCCCTCCTTAATATCTACCCCCTCCCCTTGCAGTTCACTTACCTTGGTGCGAACACTAGGCCTGTCTCTCTGTCTTGCCGCGGCACACGCAGCTTCACTGCTGAGCGTCTGAATATTCATCATGAAGTGTCGCACCACGGCAGAGGCCTCAAGCTCCCACCACCGCAGTCAGGGCAGCGGCAGGGAGCTGAGGAGACAAAGGGGGCCAAGCGGTTGCATGTGCGACCACTTGGCGCCCTTTCTCTCCTCCTCCTCTCCCTGCACACCCCTAAGGCTGGCCCTGCCTCTCACGCATCCTGGCTTCTCATCAAGTCCTGCTGTTTCTGTCTCAGTACCCTCCTCATCAGCATTGGCGATGGAGGAACCCATTCAGATAGGCCTGGCCAGAGGTCTTCTTGGATACGGAGTGGGCTAGACGCAGAAAGGACGACCTGTGCATGTACTTTGGGAGTCAGGACACATGGTTCGTGAATGCCCTAAGGCACCACTGAGAGGTAAGGCCTCTTCTACTTGATTCCGGGGGCCAGCAAATGCTTACTGGACGCCGCTTTAGCACACCGCCTGAAAACCCCGACTGATTCCAAGGCACACCCATTGACAGTACAACTGGTTGACGGAAGCCCTATAATCTCCGGTCACAAGAGGAGACCTTTCCTCTTCGTTTATCCATCGGCAAAGACCGCCATGAACACTTGATCCTCAACTTAGTCAAGTCGATATTTCCTCTGTAGTGGTGTATTAGGATAACATCCTAGTCAACTCATTGTCCCTCATAGAACACCGAAAACACATGAAACTGGTCCTGGCTCATCTGCAGCAGAATCACTTGTATGGCAAATTATCCAAATGTATCTTCGAGACAACCGTGGTGGAGTTTCTGGGATATGTGATCACCCCAGGAAGAATAGAAATGGATCCAAAAAAGGTGAATAACATTTTGCAAAGGCCGGTCCCTACATCAGTAATAGCCGTCCAGCTGTTCAATGGTTTTGCCAACGTCTACCATTGCTTCATAAACATTTTTTCTTCTCCTGTATTCCCTATCACCCGCCTAACCCAGAAACAGACCAGGTTTCAGTGAACACCAAAAGCCCAACAAGCCTTCGATACACTCAAACAGAGGTTCACCACTGCCCCATCCTTGTCCTTCCCGACCCATGGAAAGCATACTTGTTGAAGGTGGATGCATGCAAAACGGCAGTAGGGGCAATTCTCTCCCAGTGCCAAGAGCATAGGAACCTCCTTTACCCAGTCTCCTTCATTTCCAAGAGATTAACCCCGGCGGAGAGTAATTACAATGTGGGTGACTGCGAACTGTTGGCGATCAAGATGGCTCTGGAGGAGTGGCAGCACCTGCTCGAGGGGGCTCTTTACCCAATCACAGACCACCACAATCTGGAGTACCTGCGCAAAGCCAGGAGACTCTCCCCGAGACAGGCCAGATAGGCATTATTTTTCACCCGATTCAGGTTGCATATCACCTATATACCCGGGACCAAGAATGTCAAGGTAGATGCCTTGTCTCGCTTGCATTACCCCTCGGGGAGACCACCCTTACACATGACACCATACTCCAACCAGCTCACTTCTTGGGCCTGAATACTATGATGAAGGACCAAACATAGCAAGCCCCTCAACAACTATCCTAAAACCACTACCTGCAGGGCCACCCAGGGTCTCTACGTCAGAAACGGTTCGATTTTATGTGCCACTCCCCGCCCGAAACAACGTTCATAACGTACATGACCTCCTGGGAGCAGGACACGGAGGGGTCCGTCAGACATTAGACCTAGCCCAGCACACCTTCTGGTGGCCCACGATGCAAAAGGACATAGACAAATACATCTGATCCTGCTCCATGTGTGCTTGTTCCAAAACCCCCACATTAGCTACAGGACTCCTCCTCGACCTTGGAGGTAGACCTTCCACCCTCTCAGGGACATAACACCATCATGATGATGGTGGACCGGCTGACCAAGATGGCTCACTTTGTTCCAACAATAGGTCTACCCACTGCCGCCAAGACTGCTGACCTGTTTCTGTGTTCCGTATTCCGACTCCATGGGACACCGAGTACCACCCTCTCCAACCGGGGCACCCAATTCACCTCCAGGTTTTGGAGGGCCTTCTGTACAGGACTCCATATACAGCGTTGTTTGTCAGGGTTAACCAGATATTAGAACAATACCTCCGCTGTTACGTCTCTCATCTTCAAGATGACCGGTCCATAGGAATGTCCCCCTTTCAGGCCAACTACGGATATGATCCTTCCTTCATCTTTGATATACCATCATCCCTGGGCATCCCTCCCGCAGGGGACCGTATCCAGCGCCTACAACAAGCCATACCACTATTGCAAGCCACGCTACTAAAGGTGCAAACCAACTAAAAGCAATAGTTCGACAAACGCCAAAAACCACATCCCATGTACCAAGTAGAGGAGAAGGTGTGGCTCTCCTCAAGTCACATTACAACCAAGAACCCGTCCAAAAAACTCAGAAATTCCAAAATTCCTGGGTTATTTTCCCATCACTGCCATCATCGGGCCTGCAGCAGTGCGACTCCAGCTCCCCACCTAATGGCATATACACCCTACCTTCTACGTCTCGTTGGAATTGGGTTCCTGAACTCGACACCCAAGGCAGGTCTTTGCACCTCCTACTGACCTGGGGAGATGAGACCAAGAAATTTGAGGTGGACCCTATCCTTGACTCTCGTGTGCATAAGGGCCGTTTTGAATACCTGGTCCTTTGGAAGGGCTATGGCCCTGAAGAGCGCTCCTGGGAACCCATGGCCAATATAAATGATCCAGCTAAAATCAGGGTGTTCCACCATGCCCATCTGGCACTCCCCTTTCCGAGAAGCGCTCAAAGGTCACTCGTATGGGGGGTCTGTGAGGCACGGAGACCACCTCCTATGTGCCACTCTGCCTCCAGAATTGCCTTATACCCCTATATGCTACTCTGGCATTTAGGGAGTTAAAAGGCATATCATGGGGCAGAGTGGCATATAGGGAGGTATAAGGCATTTCAGGAGGCAGAGTGGCGTATAGAGGGTTAAAAGGCATTTCTGGAGGCAGAGTGGCATTAAGTGGGTTAAAAGGCATTTCACAGAGCACTCTGCCTCCAGAAATGCCTTATGCCCCCCATTTAACACTCCCTCCCTCTCCTTCCTCTAAACTTAACAGAGCTTCTGAGTCCCCGGTGCGTAGTCCGGGCAGCGTGTAGAGCTCTACGCGATTCGTGTAGACAAGTTCCGCTGCAGCCGGGAGGAGGTACGGTTAGCAGTGGGGGTTGTCTGCCTCCACCGCGCAGACCTTCCCCAGCTGTCAGAGATCACGGGGAACTCTGATCTCTGACATCCGGGGAAGGTCTGTGCGATGGACGTAGACAACTCCCGTTGCTAACCGCACCACCTCCCGGCTGCAGTGGAAGTTGTGTACGTGAATCGCGTAGAGCTCTACACGCTGCCCAGACTACGCACCGGGGACTCAGAAGTACCGGTAAGTGGGGGGGACAGGAGGATCCAGGTCCCCTGCATCGCTGCGGGGGATCTGGATCTTAGTCTCATAGTCAGACCTAGTTGAGGTCTGATTATAAGACGACCCCAATTATAAGACGTGGGAGCATTTGCTCTGGAAAAAACATCATCTTATAATCGAGCAAATACGGTAATTCAGTGGTACAGTGGAATACAGAAATCACTGTCATAGACTATGCAACAATATATTTTTTTTATTAAATATGTTTTGCTTTTATAATGCTAATGAGCTGTTCAGGCAGAATGTCTTTATTTTTCTCCTTCCGAAAACATGTTTCTGACTTTTACATGTTTGTAAAGTGTTTTGTTTTATAAGAAATGATTAATCCAAAAAGATGCAAATACACCTTGAAGCAAAATTGAAATTGGTTAAATATGACATTCATCAACTGCTGGTGGTAATTTGTACCAATGGTAACAGATGCCACATTTCTAACACATTATTCACACTCCCGCTTACATTATTTTACATTTTCTCATTTCAATGTGAGATTATGAAGTTTCACTGTAATAATAAAAACTGTTTGACGGTAAGTTATAGTGTTTACTAACCTTGCAAATCTCATTGTTTGTAGGGTCATTGTTACATAGTTGCATCGTTATATAGGCTGAAAAAAGACATGTGTCCATCAAGTTCAGCATTTCCTATATCTGTTAATTTGTTGCTTTTGATCCAAAAGAAGGCAAAAAAAAACCCCAGTTTGGCTCTTTCTAATTTTGCACTGACCAGGGGAAAAAAATCCTTATTGACCCCACAATGGCAGTCAGATTTCTCCTTGGATCAATAAGGTGTTTCCCCATAATTAAAGATTATATCACTGAATATTATGTTTCTCCAAGTATTCATCCAGTTGCTGTTTTAACGTCTGTACAGACTCCGATAAAATTACCTCCGCATGCAGAGAATTCAACATCCTTATTGTACTTATTGTAAAAAAAACCTTTCCTCTGCCTTAGACTAAATCTCCTTTCTTCCAGTCTAAATGCATGACCACATGTCCTATGCATAGTCCTGTTTATGAACAGATTTCCACACAATGGTCTGTATTGGCCCCGAATATATTTCTATAATGCTATCGTATCCCAGGCGCTGTTTTCTAAACTAAACAGATTTACATTTGTTAACCTTTCTTCATAACTAAAGTGCTCCATTCCTTTTATTAATTTTGTAGCCCGCCTCTGCACCCTTTCTAGTGCTATGATATCCTTCTTTAGAATAGGTGCCCCAAATTGCACAGCATATTCAAGGTGTGGCCTTACCATTGATTATCAATAATCAGAATTCATCACAAGCTATTGCATCTACATGAGCAAAACCATTAAACAAAAAATCTAAATTACCTGTAAATCTTTGATATTCTAAAGATCTATTTAACATACTTGAGCATTTGCCAAATAAAATTTTTATTTAAAGTAATAGTACTTACATTTTGAGGTTTTTTTACAATTATAACCTTTATCAAACTTTAAGGTTATACTTGATTGTTAAAGGTTATTTAAAATCATATTTCATGCTATAATGAGGACACTAAATTGTTTTGTAGCTAGTTGTGCTGGAAAACCAAACATCCATGAATATTAATGAATCTTTGCTGATATTCCATTAAAATCATTGCTTTAAAACTATAGACATGTTGAAGCACTTACAGTAATTAATACTTGCATGAATAGTTACATAAGTATTTGAAGAGAAAGATACTTTAATTAAAGAGAATGTGATTATAAACTTTAACAGACTTTGTTGCTTATCTGTCTTTTTCACTTACACACGATAAAGTACAAGAGAACAGCTACAATATTTTAGTGATATGTAACTTAAAAAGTACAAAAACAAATGCTTTATTGAAATGATGTATATGTAAAATTATCGTTTCAGTATTTTTTAGAAGCAAGTATTAAAGATATAGAAAACTTAATTAAAAATGCATTATAAATTGATGTGATAAGTACGAGTTTGAAAGGCAGTATTTTATCTAATTGCAAAGAGCCTTTTCTATAAAACACAGTAACATGGTAATTTAGGTTGAAAAAAGACCTAAGTCCATCAAGTTCAACTCTTCTACCCAGGGCCAGCCCAAGACATAATGCCGCCTGGGACGAAGTTTAAAATGCTGCCCCCCCTTGCCGATGCCAGGGGTAATTATCTACCCTCCCTCCCTATTATCTACCCTATCCCCCCTATTATCTACCCTATCCCCCCCTTTGTACTTCAATTACCTTTCAGCAGTCCTGCGGCGAGTCTCCTTGCTCTGCCACGGTGCATGCTGTTTTACTGCTGACCTCCGGAAATGGCGTCATATTCTGGTGCTCAGCATTACAAGCCGGCACCGAGACCGAGCTAGAGGGCTCACAGAGGAGAGAGAGGGGCGCCCCTCTCTCTCCTCCGCTTAAAAAAAAAAAAAAGAAAACCGCTCGGCGCCCCTCTCTCTCCTCCGTTTAAAAAAAAAAAAGGCACTTGGGGCGGCAAAGTGCCGCCTCTTCAAACGTGCCGCCTGGGGCAATTGCCCCACTCTACTCCATGGCAGGGCCTGCTTCTACCTATGATTCCTGCTGTTGATTCAAAAAAGACAAAGAAACGCAATGAAGCTATTATTCAAATTTTGCCACATTGGGGGGATTCCTTCTTGACTCGAAAAGACAATCAGACTTCTTCTTGGATCAAGGGGAAGCTTTAAAATATTAATGTTTATGCTCTCATTTTAGCCCTGTATATTCTGCTTTTCTAAAAAAAAAATCCAAAAATATGCTGACCACTTCCGCTTCTGCCGACCACTTCGCTTCTGCATCTTCTTCTTCTTACTCCTCTTTTATTCTCTCTCTTCTCTACTATCTGCTATATTCAATATTCTTTTTCCCCATCTTCGCGGGCATAGCTCAGCGGGAATTTCAGCCAAAAAGTCCCTTCCCAGATGCTGCCAAGATGCGGAAGTGATTGACAGAAGCAGAAGTGGTCAGGAGAGATGGTAAGCAAACCTTTAGAGAGCATGAGAGTGAACCAGAATGAAAGTGTGAGAGGGTGAGTATGACAATGAGAGTGTGAATGAATGTGGGGCCATGAATTTTGGATAAAAATTCTGAGCTTCTCATACGGATCATCTCGTACGGATCATCAAATTCACCTAAAATTGGTAAATTTAGAATTCGTAGGAATCGGAATTTACAAATCTACCGACTTACATTGCACACTTTTACCAAGTCTGTTGTCAACAATTATTCCTGAATCCTACTCCTTGGTAGTTTTTTACAGTGACATACCATTTAAACTATATGTTGCATTGTTGTTATTTTTCCCATAGTGCATTTACACTTTACATTTGCCTGTATTGAACTTCATTTGCCACTTGCCTTCCCAGTATTTTGTATTTGCATTGTGTTAAGATATAATTAAGTTTTATCTGTATTACAAGTTGAAATTCCACTTTTTACATTTTTACTGTAGTTTTTAATAATTATGTATAATTCACAGAACAAAAGAAACAAACAAGAAATGTAACTTTTGATATTGCAGTAAATGTAGACACACATTATTAGAGACATACTAATCATAAAATAATAGGAACACTGACTTTTTAGTGGCAAATCACTTAAAGCTGTGATATTAAACTTACAAGAACAAGAATATACTTAAAAACAACAAAATTATAATATGAATTATACTATCCATAACCTGGTACGCATCTACATTTGAAAGAGAAAAAACTGAATGTCCTTAAAGCAATTTACAACTTTCATCAAATTTGCAATATATATTAAAGTCTTAATGGATTCTTTACTTGGCTATAATATATCAAACAAAATGAATTAGTTTGCCAATTGATTGCTATGGGCATAAAAAAGCGAATCATCTATCACTTAGGTTGAAGAAACAGGTGGATGATAAGTTATTATTCATGTAATTCGTAGCTAAGGAATCAATTTTAAAGATCAAAAAGTTTCTCCTTTGCAAAATGCACTTTGATCTTTCTGCAACTGTAGGCACTATACCAGTTTATGTAATAACTGGTACTTTTAGTTCAGATATTAGATAATAATCTTCTGAAAAATTCTTAAGGATTCCCTTCTCCATTAATTCATATTAGTGTAAAAGAATTGGCCAATACATAATATGAAATGTCCCAATGTAATAAATCCCAGTGATGGTTTCAGGCAACTACTAATTAATGCTTTATGATATTGCTTTATCTAATGTACTATATGTTCATCTCAGCTAAATGGATGAAATAATCTAAACACTGAAGTACTTACAGTGATGGGCAAAATAGACTATACCTCTCACAGTAAGCATAACAGGGTCACCGATGAACAGAGTGCCTTGATTAGCCTGGGTCCACAGAACAGCCATGTCACAGACAAGCTAAGGTCAGTAGCCAAAGTCCCAGGAACTGCAATAGGAGACTGGACAGTCAGAAGCGTGGTCATGCCCAAAGGCTGAGGTTAGTAGCCAGAATCATAGTCCCAGAGGATGGCAGCCAAAGAGAATCAAGGTCTCTTGAGGCCAGTAGGTTCTCGATAACCAAAGACAGAAGCCAAATGGATTGGATGGTCAAGTGCATGGTTTCAGACAAGTCATATTTGATAGCTAGAGTCACTACAACAGATTATTGTGTCCGGAGCAGGTCAGGGAGCGAAGGGTACGAGGAGCAGGAACAAGGGCCAGGGAGTACGTTGTAGGACGCTGAGTTGCAATACAGAAAAGGCACACCAACTGGACAACTAGCAAAGGCACCAAAAACCTTAATATAGATGATAGAGTATGTTGGATAATTGGTTAGTCATGCCTTTAAAAGGTATCTGCTTCACACACCCCCATGCAACACTGAAGATTTACTACTAGAGGGCCTCTGTCAACCATTGGATGAAGGTCTTTGATTGGGTCTATCCACTGATGCCGAGCAGGCATTTGACACCACAAGGAGGGCCCCCCACTGACATAGGACCTGACAAAGCCGTGCAGGAGTGATGACCTGCCAGTCAGGTAATACTCAACTTAACATTTAAATTAACCATTAACCCAATTAATAAACCATTTTGTCCTCCTTTCTAATGCATGGAGGTATTCTTTAGAATAACTCGCTATACATTTGGCACTTTCCCCACTACTTCCTCCATCTCTGTTTGCCAAAGTACATACATGCTACTCTCACTGCAGACCAGCCCAAGTGCTGTCTCACTGTAACGTACCTTTGCAGTGCGGAGGAGAAGTGTATAAGGAGCCCCTGATGCAGAAATAGGTGGCCAGGTGTCAGAACTCACCGAGAGGCAGGAGAGTAGTCAAGGGGGAAGCCAGGAGGATCGGCTCAGAGGGGAGCTTGTCATGGGAGCTATTGTAATTACAGGTCAGTAGATTCAGACATGTAATACATAAGAAATCCAAAGGTTGCAAGGTCAGTCAAGCTTGTAAGTGACCGGATTAATGTGCTGTAGCACACCTTAGGGTCCGATATATAGGGGGCCCGTTTCAGGGATGGCACCAATAGACAAATATGGCAAGTGGACAATCATATTCTATCTACTGGTTTGCAGGATGGATTCACCAGAGTAGATGCTTGAGGTTCTTGATGTTGTCATCAAAAGAGAGAAGAGGATACAGTTATTTTGACTGTGGAAATTATGTGATCATGAGAAACTCTGGGTTTTACTTTTGAAAGTTCTTTCTCCAGAGAACAAACCATGAAAGAGACAGTGTCCACTTTGAGGTTCTTGGAACAGGACGATATGCAATAATGTAGTTAAATCAAGACAAAAATAGAGCCCATCGATTCAGACGTTTGGCATCGCTAATGTATTGAAGATTTTTTGTGGCCAGTAAGTATTGTGACACCAGATCCTTCTAATAGGATAATGTGTTAATTGAACACAAGTGTAACAGCAAGTAGCTCCCGATTTCCCACATTGTAATTTTGCTTTGCAGAAAAAATGAATAATATGAAGAGGAGGGATAAAAATGATTCCCCAACCATAGCTCTCCTCACATGTGGGGTTTTATTCAACATGCAACCTCATTTTAATCTGTTCAGTCAAGTTAACCTTTAATTTAACGGAATAAACAACTTGTCAGCAAATTGATTTATTAGTGTTATATAGAAATTGAATCTAGCAATTCCATTACCAGACATGTCACTTATAAATGTATGTCATATACCTGTAAAATGTATGTCATATACCTGTAATCCTATTAGCTAGATCTGATTATTTAATTTAAATTTCATATTGATACAATGCACAGAAACAAAAGGCAGCAGGAGAGATTTAATGAAAAAAGTTAATATCTGCAACTTTGTATCTTAAATGGTAATGTAAATGACATGTGAATAATACATTGACTTACATCAAGATCTAAAGCAGGACTTGTGGTGGCTAAAAAAAAATCAGTTTTCACAATTTAATAATATAAATTAGTTTAAATATATACCTGTCCTAAGTAAAGCTCTAACTCTCGCTAATATTACTCTCAATAATAAAGATTTAGCACACTGACAGCTCCTTTTTTTTAAAGCTGTAGTCATTATGGTCCAAAATAATTAGAATTTTTTTGTTTTTTGTGGTCCATTCCTTTTCAGAAAACAAATTTTGTTACCTGCCCAATTGGTTTGGATGGAATTTGTAGGGCTTTTTTTTATTTGAAAACTAAATTTGTTGTTTTTTTCCTCACTCACTCACTCTCTTTACCTTCTCTGACAAACCGCTCTTTCTCTCTGGAAGCAATACTGTAACAGGATATCTCCCTCCCACCTTCTCTATTGGTCCAACCTCTGTCTGTTACGGTATTGCTCTACTCTAGTGATGTCCGGATCATGAACAAATCGTTCTTTTGATCCGATTCTTTTCAGTGATCCGGATGAATCGGTTCAGTAGACTGAAATGATCCGATTAACTTTACTGAACCGAACTTCCCATCACTGCTCTACTCCCCTCCCTTGTCAGCGTTTCTTTTTTAATACTATATTTAGGAGCCCTAAGTTTACTTTTTTCCTCTATCCTATGTGAGAAATCGGGGAAGTAGTGTGTGCGGAGGCTCCACCCTGTGGCGCAAGTACGTTAAAGAGCAATGAAGAGGAGAGAATAGAGAGAACATGTCTGTGAACATGTCTTTAACAAGCTCATTAGTGAATAGATTTATCAGTGTTTTTCAGAATAATCTGTTATAGTAATTCAATATAGTTATGCCATAACCGGATGTCTCAATTATAAATGTATGTCATTTACCTGTTATCCTATTAGCTAGACCTAATGATTTAACAGGACGAAGGAACATGTTTAAGGGGATGGGGTGGGAACAATATTATAACAGAGGTCCAATAGGGGAATTTGGATGAATGGAGGAAGAGATTGTCCACTTGGTGCATGTAGAGGCTCCGCCCTTTTGCAGGAATACTCTATCTCATGATAGTTTGCATCTGAATGCTGAAAAGGAGAGGAGAATGACTGTGAAGGGGAGGCGTGGAAACAATTGTCAGAGAGGGTAGGGTGGGAGTTGAAGAGAGAGTGAGCTAATGAGAGAGAGTGAAAGAGATTAAGGGTTTTTAGGATAAAAAAAAGCCCTCCAAATGTTGTGCCAACCTAAAGGGCAAGAAACCAAATTCTTTGTCCAAAAAACTAATGGATCAAAACCTAAACAAATAATTTGTCTGAATAGTATTTGGTCCATGTATAATAATTATTCTTTTTATTCATGTGTTAAAGATGGAATCTCAAACTTTGTGCTTAGGGCTCCTAAACATAGTATTAAAAAAGTGTGACTATTAAAACTAAGCTGTTGTTTGCCAACATATTTTATTGTTTGCATGTATTGAACCAATAAAGTAGGTTACCAAAGTGAACATCTGTATTACTGAAAAGTAGAATGAATTTAAAATATGTTGGTTCACGGAAAATATTCTGCTAATGCTTTTGATGTCTCTTATTCTTCTTTAATCGTACTTAACAACCTAGCATGGTTTCTCCCAGATCGTCTTGGTCAAACCAAGAAAATGGTTCCAGCATGTTTTGTTCTGTAACTATTTATAGTTGAACTTGCATAAGCTATGTCACAACACATTATTATTATTATTATTATTATTATTATTATTATTATTATTATTATTATTATTTATCTTTGCTGATTATGTCCTCTCTTGTTGCAAAAAATGTCTCACTCCTGTTGAAATCTATCCATCATGTAACAGTGAAATCTATCTCCAAATAAGGTAGGTCACCCAACCACAGGCACAAAGAATATATTATTATAACTAATAACTATTATTTGTTAACCTTTGCTGATTATGACTAGTCCCCTCAATGTTATTCTCAAATGCAAGACATTACTCTACAAATTTCCGATTCCTGGTAGAACAATGGAGCAGTTAACTGTAACCTGGATAGATAGGTGCAAAGAAGGTGTAAAATACTGTAAAGTATATAAAGGTTCTTAAAAAAACTTTTTAAAAATAGTAAACTTTAAAAACCTTAATAACATGTTAAAAATATTTTTCTAAACATGTAATGAAGCAGTTTCGCTTTTTATTAGGCTACAAGAAAGGTACTTCACAAAAGTAAAAGAATTAGAAATGTAAACCACACTATCATTTCAAAGCTTAACCATGTATTCATAAGTAGTTTTGAATCAGCGCTGTAGGGTTCAATATATAACCTCAAAAGAAAAAAGGATTTTTCAAGACAAAAATTATTGCAGAAGCCTTTGGCAACTATAAATCTATAGAGAAAAAGATCATTTTTAGAAAGCTGTAAAGAAAAAGTTCAAAAAATACACTAATGCATGATAAAAAAGGTTAAATGTTAATAGCATGCTATTTTACTGTAATACAACCAGTGCATCTGAAGACAATAATTTTAATTTTTTTAGATGCATGGAATAATCTACTAAAAAATATTAAAGAGGTCCTGTAACTGTTACAGTTTTTTTGTATGACTACATACATTTTAACATTGTAAAAATGGGACATTTCCTTCAAAGAACACCTCCTCATACATCCCTACCACACTCTACAGGCATACACTTTCCGTATGTTGTGCCTCCTCCTCACTACAGGCACACTCAGCAAAAACCCATCTATGCCTTCTGCATGTTCAGCTCTGTTATTCGCTTTCTGGTTTACTGTACTGTACACTAGACTTGTACATTTGGCTGAGCTCTGAATTTTTGTTTCCATTTAATTGATTCATTCACTCTCGCTCATGTTAAAACATTTATTATTATTATGAGCAAGTGCTAAAATAAGTGCTGTCCCTTCCTGGCATGGAAAGAGTTAAATTATTCCAGATATCTATGGTTTGATGGGGTAAATCGCATTGGTCGTGTTCAAAGATGTTGCAAATAGGCTATGGTCACAGACTGACCAGATGTGGAAAGGAAAATAAAAAAAAATCTGCACCACCCGAACAACCTGACAAACCCATACATGGGTGTTATCACTGTACTCAGGGGATATTCCTGAACACGTATTGCTAATGTTGTTTGACAGTGATATATACCAGGAGCTATAAGTTCATACCTGAAGCACAGTGTAAACACACACAAAAATGACTACCACAAACTTTGACAAAGGCTGAGGGTAGAATTAGTTAGTGGAAAGGGTTAAAATACCACCATTTGAAATATATTTGGAAGTCCAGTTTTTAAAAATATATGGTTTGATGGGGTAAATTGAATTGGCTGGCTTCAAAGATATCCCAAATAGAACATGGAGGCAGGATGACCAGATGTCAAAATTCCACTTTGGAAAATGCACACTTTCCAAATGTGACCTTTTAGTCCCCAAACCTGGCAAACCCATGCATGGGTGGTATCACTGTACTCAGGAGATGTTGCTAAACACATATGTAGGTGTTGTTTGGCAATGATATATACCAAGAGCTGCAAATTAATACCTGAAGTACAATTTGTGTACAAAAAAATATATATTACTACCACACATTTTGGCAAAGGCTGGTGGTAGAATTTGTGCATAGACAGTGTTAAAATACCATTATTTGAAATACCATGGGGTGTCTAGTTTCCAAAAAGATATAATCTGATTGTCCATATAGGACAAAGGGGCAGAATGACCAGATGTGAAAATTCTGAGTGAAAAAACTGAATTGGGCATGTCCCAAACTTGGCCTTTGATCCCCCAAATAACCTGACAAACCCGTGCATGGGTGGTGTCACTGTACTCAGGAGATGTTGTTGAACACATATTGTGGTGTTATTTTGAAGTGCCATATACCAGGAGGTGTAAAGTGTAAAAGTGACACAGTCTGGTAGTAGAATTAGTGCATGAAAAGTGTAAAATTCCAGCATTTAAAATACATTGGGGTGTTTTCAAAAATATATGGTTTGATGGGAGTAAATTGAATTGCCTGCCTAAAATATGTCCCAAATAGGACATGGGGACAGAAATACCAGATTTTAAAAAAATGGTTACTTGCCAAAAACATAAAACTCAATAAATAGAAGAATCTATTTAGCATTTTTTTCATTAGCTTTAGAAGATGAGATTTTTTAAACAAAAGTGAGACCTTTTCCACCATATTTTATTTTTTTATAGGAAATTAGATGATATGATCAACACATGGTATCTGAAGAACTCGTACGAGCGACCAACAGAGTCGCTCGTACAGACTTTTAAAACCCCAATGCTGCAATTTACCCGGCAGATCCCACTGGTCTCCCTGTTCTATCAGTTAATAAATGATAGAACAGGGAGACCAATGGTATCTGCCGGACAAGTTACGGCACCAGGAGTTTAACAGTCTGTACGAGCGACCCTATTGATTGCCAGCAGGGGGCTCGTCTGCCATCAACCATTGGCAGATGAGCCCCCTGCTGACGACCAATAGAGTTGCTCATACGGACATTTAAACTCCTGGCACCAGAGCTGCTGAGGTACACGTTAACCCCATATTAACCGGATATTAACCCCTAAACCGGAAAAAAACGAAGAAAAAACGAACATGAAGAATGTCCACAAATATTCGCCCGAAGAGAAGACAGGAACATGCGAATATTCGCGGAATACGAAGATTTTTTTTTCATGAAGACGAGCACGAAGACAAACACAAAGAGCCCCCTGGTGCCCAAGTCTACTGATAATGATTAACAGGAATCATTCATAGATTTTTAACATGGTATGGTTAATATCCCTGATCTAGTGATTTCTGTCTTGGTATAAGAAATCTAAAACAAAGTTATGCAAGCAATTTCTTTTTTCTATATCACCCAAATCTATACCTAGGATTATTTACTTGACATGCAGTTTAAAGTCTAGTTATTTAAAAATGTTAGGTGCACAAGCCCCCCTCCAAAAAATACTTACTTATTGCATTGAGGGTTCCTTGGAATTTCCAGTAATTTACATCAGCGATAATCTGAAAAAAAAAAAAAAAAAAATGTATCTAATTCATACACTTGTGATGTATGTGTTTTCACTAAACCAAGATGATTAAGCCCAAGGGATAATATTGCATTGAAAAAAGTCGCTATACAGAGTTTACCTATTTACAGAGGGTCAGTTCTAGGGACATATATTTTTTATTTTTATATTAACAAGCTAGAACTTGGTACTGAAAGTAAGGTTTATGGGTTTTTTTCAGTTAAAATATAACAGGGTTGCATAATTTGCTTGAGGTATTTATTTTGGTGCAGATGCATTTCATAAAATTGGTTCAGTGTTGGTAATTCTAAAATCATGCATTTAGATGAAGAGAAAATACACATGCACCAAAGTAGGGTCAGGCTGAGAGAGGCACTCTCGTAAACATAAAACATAATGTTATTGCTGACTCTTTGTCTTGAATGCAGTTTCAGAAGTTCTGGGCAGCAGCTCTAGAGTAATCTCCTTCCGATTGTCCTTTTCCCAAGCAATAGTGGAGCCTCGCTTCCGCATCTAAGTTGTTTTGCCTCAGGACTTTCTATCAGTTCAGTCAAGGCGTGCTTTTAGTGTGTCAGTGGTTGGTACTGTTGGTAACCTCATGTCTAGTGTCTTTTGCCGGTGTGTAGCTCATGCTGGTTTTAATCCTGGTCTGTTTGCTTCCATTTCCTTTAGGATAGGGGCTGCTACGGAAGCGCATCATGCTGATTTGTCTCCTGAACACATTAAGAGGATCGGTAGATGGGGCTCTAACCACTCTCATATGTATGTTCACTCCCACTTACTGGCTGTTTAATATAATTTTGTTCTTTAATATATTTTGTTTCTGTCCGCAGGCCATTCGTCAAAGTTTGTTTGGAACATTGGCCATCCCTACATCTATTGAGCTGCTCATCAGGCCGAATCTCATGGTTTTACTTTATCTGATCAGGTGCTTATTCGGTGGCGCGGCCTCCAGGTGCTTACGTGGGTGAAGGTCTACCCCGAGTGCTTCTCCTTGAGCCGGTTTGTCCCCCTTCCATTATTTTAGTTGTCAATGCTGGGGGCAATGACCTGTGCAGGTCCCATACTGTTGATTTCATTCACTTGGTTAAGCTGGATTTAGCTAAATGTTGTGCATTGTTTAGAGATGTTACCCTGATTTGGTTGGAAATCTTTCCACTCCCAGTTTGGAGGTCCTATCCTTACCCCAAGATAGTTAAAGAAGTCGGAGTAAAATTTAACCTGTAGATCTCTAGGTTTGTTACTATAATTGGCAGTATTGTTGTCCATCATAAGAAGTTAGAAGTGAGGGTTATGTGCAAGGATGGAGATTATCTTAACCACATTGGTCTTGATATTTTTAATGATGGTTTGCAAGGTTCAGATCTTGGGAGTAAAAATATATAAACCAAAATTGAATGTGTGCAAAAATATCAAACTTAAATATGTTGTTCTTCATCTGAAGTTGTATTTGCCTAATTGTAGACCTGTTTTTTATGTGCCCTGAAATAAATTTATTTTTGAAGTTTAAAAATGTCCTATGAGTGCTCCCTACATTTTCTATGGACTATGTATCTTTGAATAGTATGTATAGCTGAGTGCATACTTTGTGGATTTACCAGACATTAAGCATTTAAAGCTTTGTAATCCAATAGTAGAGAGTGTATCGTACAGCAGCAAACTAGGCTCACATGTTGTTGTCTCTGAGTTTAGTTAGACTCATCTTTTATGTATTCAAAGAAAAATATACATGTACACATGGTGAGTTGCAAGTTTTTATACAGGTGAATGTAGCAATATATTAATCCTGATTCTTGCATACTTGACCCTGGCTTGTGTACTTGTGTTTCTTAGATATCTCTTCCACTGAACATCTGTCTTATCTAAGTGCTCAAGAGCCATCAATAACTGCCAGGGGTATCGCAAATAATTACTGTATTTGCTCGATTATAAGATGACCCTGATTATAAGATGACCCCCCAAAATTTGAATAGTAATTTAGGGAAAAGAAAGAAAAAGCCTGAATATAAGTTTAACTAGTAAACATTAATTCACTTTTCTTTTCTTGTCAAAGCGACGGGTGCCTTGTGTGTCCAAACTTTCATTAGCAAAGTCTGCGGCAGTTGGCGATGCACATTCCTATGCCCATAGCCGCAATGTAAGGGATAGAATCTAGGCGCCCCTCTCTCTCCTCCGTGTAAAAAACCCCAAAGTGACGAGGCTGCTGGGGATCCGGGACATGGGACATGTGGTCATCCTAGCCCGTGGCACTCCCCTGACGAGTGGCACCCGGGGCGGACCACCCCCCCCCCACCCCTGCTAGGTACGCTACTGCCCTAAACCTACTTCTATCCCTAATACTAATGTCCTAAATATTCCATTTTATATTCTAACCTCAAATGACCCTGATATGGCCTTAATGTTGCCCCTGAAAGGTATAGAAAGGGAGATGGGTGGATGTATGGAAGTTCACATGAGGTTATTGTAGCGCAAAATGGTGAAGCCTCACTTGAAGATCCGCCATATTTGCAGAAGTTTACACAGGGTTTTCTAAGGTAAAAATGGCGGAGCTTTCAGTGACGTCCTTTGTCCCAACCCTTCAATTGTGATTGAGGACGTCACCGGAAGCTCCAACATTTTGGCTGAATTTTTCCCTGAGAGGTTATGTTTGCAGTGATGCGGATGAGGAAAAAAGAAAAAGATAAAAACAAGAAAATGCAAAATGTAAATGTGCATATTTGAGTGTGTGTATGTAACGTTTCACCCTTCGCTGTCTGAACTTTGTGCTGCTCATTTTCATTCCGACCACTAGTGGCCACCCTTGTCACCCTGAACCACTCTGAGTGCTTATCATGTCCAGCTGCACTCAGACCTGATTGCCATGTGCAATAGCAGGGCTGCTGCTATTTATAGGACGTTGATTTCACCAAGTGCATTTTAGGACATTTTATTTTGTCCAAGTGTACTTACGGACATTTCATTGCTGTTTTTATTGTTCTTAGCGCTTTTACCTTCTTATTTTTTGCTACATGTCCCGGATTGCCCAGGTCCCGGGCAGCCTTGTCACTTTTTTTTTTTACGCGGAGGAGAGGGGCGCCTAGCAACCGCTCGGCACCCCTCAGTCTCCTCCGCGAGGCCTCTAACTCCGTTGCGGTGCCAGCATTGAATGCTGAGTGTCGGAATATGACGTCATACTCCGGCGCTCAGCAGTGAAGCAGCGTGCGGCAGAGCAGGGAGATGGAGGCGTTGCACTCCCACCGCAGGGTGGTAAGTACAAAACCTGTTTGCCTTTAACTACAAAGGGGGAGAGGGTACAAGGCCGGCCCTACCATTGAGCAGAGAGGGCAATTGCCCCAGGCGGCACTTTGCCGCCCCAAGCGCCGTTTTTTTTTTTTTTTTTTTTGTGGAGGAGAGAGAGGGGTGCCGAGTGGTTTTCGCTTATCAAGTTTCCAGTACCCATTTGGCGCCCCTCTCTCTCCTCTGCAAGCCCTCTAGCTTGGTCTCGGGGCCGACTTCTAATGCTGAGCGCCGGAATATGAAGCAGGGAGACTCTCGCCACAGGACTGCTGGAAGGTAAGTGAAGTACAAAGGAGGGGGGATAGGGTAGATAATACGGAGGGAGAGGGTAGATTGTGAGAAGTTAGGAATGGAGAGGGGTAGATGAGAAGGGAGGGAGAGGGGGTTGGTTATGCGGAGGGAGGGAGAAAGGGGTAGATAATATTGAAATATATTGAAATGAATGAGTGAGATTGAGTAAAAGAATACATGAATTAGTGTGTGGATGAATTATCTGAATGAGGGAGTATGAATTAATGTGTGGATGAAATGTCTGAATGAGGGAGTATGAATTAATGTGTGGATGAATTGTCTGAATGAGGGAGATAATTAATTATTTTGCATTAATGAATATCTGTAAATGATTTGTGTGAGTGAGTGAATAAACAATTATGTGAATGAAAGTGTGAATTAGTGAGTGACTGTAAAAGTGTATCATAGAGGGATTTGTGGAAGATGACACAGGCAGGGTGTTTCTGTGACAAAGATGGCACAGGCCGGGCTGTTTGGTCCACTCATGATCTATACCTATTTTGTGGTGCTGGAGCGGAGGGAGAGCTTGCATGCTAAGGAGCGTGAAGTGGGGCCCAAGGAAATGCTTGCGTAGGGTCCAATTTTTTCACTATAAAATGTATTGGCAGCAAGGTCTAATAGTTATATATATATTTATACATATATATATTGGCAGCAGGATCTAATATTGATACATATTGACAGCAGTGGCTAATATTTATATATATTTTGTGACACAATACCCCTTAACTTTGGTACTCTGTCCGGGAATCTTTACTCACACACAGTCTACCAGGCTGCAGAGACGGCTCACCCACGAGGAGGGTAAAATAAAAGGCTGGGCCTGTTTTTATTTTGTCACCACAGGCATTACAGAAAAATAAATAAATCAAAACAAAAAGCCTTGCTCTTGTGAGCACTAATACAGGGTTCTCCAACCTAACTGCAGTTGGGCGGCTTATCCGTTCCAACAAACAAAATAACAAATTGTATGCAATAATGGCAGTACTCAGTATTTTGGCAGCTCTCTCCCTCTCTCTCAGGGAGCCAAATGATCTCTCTAGCTCTGAGATCAGGAAACTACTTAACTGCCTCTCCCATTAATTAGTGGAAACAGGTGAGTGCTTAGGAGAGTATCCATGAATCTCCAGACTGGATTCCCACCTGCTGGTCTTCAGCTGCTTACAAAATGTGGAGTGGAGCACTGGCCTGCCCTACTCTCCAAGTGCTCCACCCCAGGGACCCAAAATACACAAATAATAGACACGAATAATTCCATTATTAACAAGGCATCTCCCTGGGGATGGTAGAAACTATTGAGGGTAACCACCCTGCAAAATATAAGGGGATATATATACTCCCTCCATTATTATACCCTGCTTTCTGTCACAACATACCGTATTTGCTCGATTATAAGACGAGGTTTTTTCCAGAGCAAATGCTCTGAAAAATCCCCCTCGTCTTATAATCGAGGTCGTCTTCTAATCAGATCTCATTCTGCTGGGGCCAGGCTGCTTACCGGGCTTTGGTCGCGAGCAGCTTCCCTTCTACCAGCGGCAGGAGAACAGGAAGCTAGCACAGTCCTCACATAACTCTGCCTCCCCCCTCCTTCCTCTGGGGGCGGGGCCAGAGAAGTTGCTCGCACAGCCGGACCCCTGCAGAAGTCTGCGAGTGGGAGATCTGCAGTTCAGGTAAGGGGGTGGGGGAGGGTTTTTGCACAAGTATGGGATGAATGAATATTTAAATGTTTGTGAATGAGTGTGTGTGTGTGTGTGTGTGATAGCATGGATGTGTAAGGGGGGTGGGGGTGTTAGCATGGCATAGGGAGGCTGTAATCACACTACTATCATCCACAGGTTCCAGCATGTACTGGCTGCCTTGGCTTGATAGGAGTGTGATTGCTGTTAGCAGTTATATAAATATATATACCTCCAGAAATTCATTTTAACCCCCTATATGCCACTCAGCCCCATGATATGCCTTTTAACCCCCTATATGCCAGAGTGGCATATAGGGGTATAAGGCAGATCATGGGGCAGAGGGGCATATAGGGGGTTAAAAGGCATATCATGGGGCACAGTGGCATATAGGAGGGTATAAGATATTTCTGCAGGCAGAGTGGCATATAGAGGGTTAAAAGGCACATCATGGGGCAGAGTGGCAAATAGGGGGGTATAAGGCATTTCTGGGGGCAGAGTGGCAAGCCTGGGGCAGATGTGCATAACTGGGGGGGGCAGGTTGGCAAATAAAAGGAAATAAAAAATATATATTTTTCTCAATCACAGCTTTTATTAAATATGAAAATTAGTTTACATGAATTAATATTTACTAGTAAAACTTTTTTCCTGTAGGGTATTCTTATATTCAGCCTTTTTGTTTTTTTCCTAAATTAATATTTTGATTTTGGGGGCTCGTCTTAATCAGGGTCGTCTTATAATTGAGCAAATACGTTATATATATTGGCAGCAGGGGCCAATATTAATATATATATATATTGACAGCAGGGGCTAATATTAAAGAAACTGCACAGTTTGGTTGTTATTTTGAAGTCATATTTCAATCTTAATCTTTACTTCAAAGACATATGTACATATTATGTAGTTAAAAATACATGTCTAACGCGTATATATATATATATATATATATATATACACACACACATCTGACACTGTGACAGATATTTGATCCGTGATCAAAGAGCTCTCACTCTTTGAAAAAAATATTTTATTATTATATTATTTTATTGAGTTGGGTTAATTCCAGGCTGAGCCTAGACATAATAATGCTATATTTCACCTTTCCTTTCACCCCGTGGGACTTTTTGCGGCACTTTTTTCCGAGGCGGGGGGGCAGCGCAATGTCTTGGGCTGGCCCTGAGAGGGAGGGAGGGGGTAGATAGTGAGAAGGGTGGAAAAGGGGGTAGATAGTGAGAAGGAAGGGAGGGGGGGTAGACAGTAAGAAGGAAGGGAGGGGGTAGACAGTGAGAAAGGAAGGAGCAGGGGTAGATAGTGAGAAGGGAGGGAGCGGGGATAGATAGTGAGAAGGGAGGGAGCGGGGGTAGATATTGAGAAGGGAGGGGGTAGATAGGGAGAAGGGGGTAGATAGTGAGAAGGGAGGGGGTAGATAAGGAGAAGGGGTAGATAGGGAGAAGGGAGGGAGAGGGGGAAAATAGTGAGAAGGAAGGGAGAGGGGGTAGATAGTGAGAAGGGAAGGAGAGGGGAGAGATAGTGAGAAGGGAGGGAGGGGGGATAGGGAGAGGGGGTAGACAGGGAGAAGGGAGAGGGGGTAGAAAGGGAGAAGGGAGAGGAGTAGATATGGAGAAGGGGGGGACATAGTAGATAAGGAGAGGGGATAGATAGTGAGGAGGGAGGGAGAGGGGGGTAGATAGGGAGAAGGGAAGGAGAGGGGATAAATAGTGAGAAGGGAGAGGGGGGAGATAGTGAGAAGGGAGGGAGAGGAGAAAGAGAGTGAGAAGCGAGGGGGGAGGGGGCTAGATAGTGAGAAGCAAAGGAGAGGGGTCAGTAAGTATCTTGAAATAAATAAACAGTGAGAATGAGTGAGAGAATGAATGAATTAATGCATGGATGCATTGTGTGAGTGAGTGAGAGAATTACTGAATGTGTGGATAAATTGTCTAAATTAGGGAGATCATTTGTCTGTGTGAATGAGAGTGAATAAATTATTGTGTGAATTAATTATGAGAATGAAAGTGTGAATTAGTGAGTGACTGTAAAAGTGTTTGTGTGTATCATAGATGTATAATTGATTTGTGGAAATGCAAATATGGCACAAGCAGGATGTTTGAGCCTTGGGGACCAAGATGACACAGGCAGGGCTGTTTGGGGACAAAGTTGACTCATGCTGGGCTGTTTGGGGACAAAGATGGTAAGTCCTATGTGTGGGCAGTGTGGACGCCAGGGCTGTCATCTATGCCTGTAATTTAGGGGATTTTATCTATACCTTCATTGCTGAGTTTTTATGTGATTTCCAGTTGATCTATACCTGCAATGCTATGCTTCCATTATTATTATATACCTGCAAATATGGGATTTGTATGTCTGATTCTATGCCTTCAGTGCGGAGTCTGGCTCAATGTATAGTGATAGGTGTTATGGTGTATCACCGTCAGTGCGTGCCTCAGTATATAGTGATAGGTGTTGTGCTGCCCCACCGTCAATGTTTGCCTCAGTATATAGTGATAGGTGTTATGCGGTACCCCTGTCAATGGTTGCCATAGACAGAAGCTATGCAGTTTTTCCCAATAAAAAAATAATTATATATATATATATATATATATATAAGCATATTAGCATCTATTCAATGTATTTTATTTTTAGCAAAGTAAAAGAAGAAGAAATTATACATTAGACAAAACAAATTCTATAAAGTTGTACAATTATCTGAATACTGGATTTATTCTGTGCTTGGTATACTGTACACTGCCTAACATATTTCATCTTGACACATTACATGACCCAGGAAGGAAAGTAATTATTTTGTTTTAACTTCAACAACTTTGGATTGCTTTCCTAGATTCTGATGATAGCACAAGAGATAACAGTACAAAACAAATTTACCAAAAGAGTCCATTCATTTCACCTCAACAGGTAATGAGCATTAGTATGCTAAATTGAAATTAACGTCTTCTCAAACTGTGTATTATGCACTCTTCTGATAACAATTTTGCCTTATTTTAAATAAGGCCCCATAGGGTCTTGTGGAAATAGCATGGTTTTATTTTTATTAACTTATCAACGACAGTGAGTATTGTTGAACTGAAGCGTAAGGTACATTTGTCCTTTTTTAAACACGACCTAGTCACTTTTTCTGTTACAGTTTGCCTTACGTAAAGGGACTTTTTACTAGACTTGGGTGGCGGCCAACTATTCGTGTTCGTCTTTGTGTTCGTCTTAGTATGGGGAAAAATCTTCGTATTTCACAAATATTCGCCTGTTCTTGTGTTTGGTTTGGGCGAGTATTCGTGTACGTTATTCGTGTTAATACAGGGGTAATGCGATACGCACTACGCAGCTTTGGTGCCAGGATTTTAAATGCCCGTACGAGCAACTCTATGTTCGTGTTCGTTTTCATGTTCGCCCGAATACGAATGCACAAGTATACTGTCCTTCATAACCTCAGCAAAAAAAGAATGCATACTAAAGTACTTGGTTAGCCCTTTAATGTGCAGTCATTACCTGTAGAGAAAAAAACAAATAAGTCACTTACCTATATGGTAAAAAAAAGTATGTGGGATTTCTAGATTAATGGAATAAAACCAATTAGTCAGTTATACATCCCCCATACCGCAGGGCTGGATTTTATTTGGGCTGATCAGCAATATGTAAACATGATATGTGTCCTGGAAAACATGGCTGATGTGATCACCCTTGGATAAGGGATTCAGCAGAATCCCTCTGTGCATTTGCAAGGCTGCGGAAATGATCATTTAGGGGCACCCAACTATCATAGGCATTAAGGGGCATTTGATGGTTGGAGTGTCCCCTTATATAATGTAATATAAGACATATTACAGGTCGGTGTGGAGTGCAGCGTGCATATACAGATAAAGTTTGGTTGCCCGTCTACATTATTTACTTATTCATCATAAGTTGTCAAACCTCACACTAAAGATCAAAAATTTAACACCTATAATATAAACAAGTCAATAATGATGTTTTTTTTATTAGTATTAAACCAGTGTGATACTGAAGTATTTAGGACGTGGACCAAAAATAAAAAACACATGATTTTAGGAGGTAGATCTTTAGTTATTCAGAAAGAACATAATGGTTCCCCTTCACTATGATGTATGAATGCAAACATACAGTATCTGCTTTAGCAGTATTACAGTATTAGGTGTGACTATTACAAGAAGATATTTGGTATATAATAAAATGCATGTTCCAATCCAGCCCAGACTGGCCATCTGGAATCGAACCAGTTTGTCAGCAATATGTAAAACTGATCTGCATCCTGGAAAACATGGCTGATGTGATCACCCTAGGATAAGGGATTCAGCAGAAAAAAAGTATCTGCTTTAGCAGTACTACAGTATTGGGTGTGACTATTACAAGAGGATATTTGGTTCCAATCTAGCCCAGACTGGCCATCTGGCACACCAGGCAAACACTGAGGCAAATGGTAGAAAAGAGCATAATAACTTAAAAACAGACCTTGCATGGATTCTATTGATTAGAACATACTAAACCAAGCTTACTAAATGCAATCTCCTACTAGTTAAGGAACGCTGATTATCTCAAAGGTGCAAATACATCCCCTAAATATAAAATACATTTCAAAGTTACGTAAAGTTTAATAAGGATCAATCTTAAGTTTAATTAGAAGATATAGAAATCAAACAATATTCATGAAATGCCCAAATGATGTTACTCTTTCATCAATTACATATTCTTAATTATCCACAATTCCCTCTTGGTTTGCCAATGATACTCCCTATGTGTTAGTCATACCCTAGAACGCTCTGAGTATGACCAGGAGTCTCTCCTTGAAGGCCTTGCTAGTTCTCTGAGTCAGTTTCCTTTTTCTCCCCATGAGAGAACTCTTTAGACCAAGGGTTAAGATTTGAGTCTTAACAGAAGGAAATATGGGCAGACTAGATGGGCCAAATGAGCCATCAAATTCTTTTGATTGTTTCAATACTATTAAATATATTATAAGCCTATAAAAATGAGGTATACAATCTGCATCTGATTAAAATTTCCTTCACTGTGTTTATAGAAAGGTCTTTATTTGAAAAATATTATCTTTGATGTAATGCTTGAATCATAATCCATGATTTTATGTGGTTATTTGATGCTAGGTACATTTTAATCTGCCTTCATGAGCAGGACCTAAAATCTGTATTCAAGGATAGACTTTCATAGTGGAAGATGCACTTATCTGCTTTATTAAATTCTTTATATATGCTAATCATTGAGGTGTGATCGTGTTGTCTTTTGTCTCCTCATAGAAATGTAGTATTAGAAATACCTAATTTAAATATCAATGGAACAGATAAAAGATGCACTGTGAATAATTTAGTAGCAAGGTATAATCTGATGTCCAAATGCGCCTTTCTAATGTTATTCTTATTTGAAGTTATTAAGGTCATATTTTCACTGTAACATAATGAATTGTAAGTAACAGTAATGTGTGATTTGTTTTGCAGCACATGCAATATGAAATAACAAATAGGCATTGCTGAAATAAGAAAACTCTGCCCAATGAAAAGGAAACAAATAGGTGAACATATATTTTAAATCTCTCATTACCTCTATATTGGGACTATGCAAGTGTATGGAATTCTCTCTGCTATGTCACTGAATCCTGTGCACACAATCACTTGTACAGCATTCCAGGATTGAACAGGAGGCAGTCTTTGTGAACGGACACAGCATCCAGGCAGCCATATTGGAATGTCCCCAGCAAATACTATTCAAAAAATCTTGGGGATTCTGTCACACTATATGGCCATATGCTGTTTAGCCTGCCACTATGTCAAAGTGCCCCAAGTTTGACGACTTCTACTTAATTTTTTAAATGGCTTTATTGCTTACCAAGGAGCTGAATCAGTGGGACTACACTGCATTTAAACCCAAATGGGCACCATTAATGAGGCACCTATGTGCATACCTTGGAACTCTGCAGGTTTAGCGCTGAGAACTCTGGTAGAAGCACTTGGATCCTCTTGGTTCAGGTCCTGAAACTCGCCACTTTCCACCTATTTCCCCTTAAAATTAGGGTGTTTCCTGTGATGTCAGCTAGCTGGTGCGCACAAGTTCCTAGGAATGCCTGTGTGGCAGGTGGGGTTGCTCAACCCTAATGTTTGGTCAGAACCTGCAAATATGCACAGCAAAATCAATATATAGAAAGCCCTGTAGCTGAGGGCCAGTGATGTCACTTCCAAAGATCTTAAGCATGATATGGAAATAACAAAAAAGTTTACACGCCAGTGATCCTTCAATCCTCTCTGCAAACAGCTGCACACCCACAGACCACCACAGGGAAACGGGTGCTGAAGATCCAGATTGCCTCCACAGGCCATGCACTCCAGTGGACTAAAATGCTGATATGTATGTCACGCCAACTTGTGTAGTGCATACATGGACTTACTAACCGGTAGAGATGCCTGTATGCCTGTATCCCCTCATAGATAGTGGATTATTTTGATATGCTAAGTGACCACTAGCAGTCAGGAAACAATTTCTTCCAAGGTCATATCCAACACATACAATAATAGCCTATAGATTCATAATCATACCTCCTTTTGCGCATATCTAGAACAGGGAAAGCACACCCTACAAAAAGAATACAAATATGGCTATTACAATGTAAGCTGATTGGAAGAAAGTGTAAAGTCTGTGGTATTCAGTCATAAGTAGCAAGTGTGACATATCCATGTCTATGACTTCATAATTAACAAGAAATTCATAAATGCAATAATTATTGTTGTGGCGAGCACAGGGGGGACAATAAAATAAAAATGAGTTATTTTGACTGATATGTTTCCATAACACAAGGGGGAGGTCACTTAATGTTCCTATAGGTAGACCTTCCCTCTGCTTATACTACCTCTGGGCCGGCTTGGAAACTTGAGATGAACTGGAAAACGTATAAATTTAATGATAGGAAACTGGTCAGTGTGCTTACTAGGGGCCAAGATCTAATTTTGAGTAAGTCGCCATCTTTCCTTGCCGGAGCTCTACAGACAGACAAGCTGGTACTTTACCATTCAAGTGAGTAGTTCAAGTGGTTTTCTGTAATTTCTCCTTTTTATTTTATCTGGTGTAAATAATCTGTTTATCATCTTTTTTGTATGTACTGTGACTATTTTTTGTTCATAATAAATATTCCTTTATTAAGTTCTGCCTTTGACTGGTAAAGACTCACGTTACCTGATGAGACCATTTTATTGATAGTTTGAAATCACATAATTATTGTGTTAAAGTATATTGTGTGGGTTCTTAGTCTTGGTGGTGGCAGCGTTATGATATTAGTTATATCATTATAGTTAATTGTGGATGGTATTAAGGGATATTTTTATTTGTATCACTATTTCCGGTCTAGGGCAGACTGGAGTGTGTGTCCTCTGTATATTTTTGACACAAAAAAAATATCTCCAAAACAAAATCATAATATAAATACTTAGCTCCCAATTGGAGCCTTTTCTAGCTTATGCCTTGCTGTCCCAGGCTGGCCAGCCTACACAAGCTCTGAAAAAACCCTCACCAGATAACTTCCCCAGGCAGGTAGTGTCACACTTGGCTTAAGGATCTTACAATCATGGCTCAAAACAGTTAGTTCACCAGGGATAAACAGAGGGGTAGCCTATGGAGTAGGATAGGTGAATCCTGTAGCAGCAACACATATAGAATAGACATTACATTATAATTATTTATGTTGGGCATTTATTGTGGGGGACATTTTCCACTCTTGAGACCCAAAAGCTAGCCAAAACTTTATTATCATACCTCTGTAGGCAGCCTTGTTGAGACTTGTAGAAGTTACCTGTGTAGTGCACTTTAGGCTATGCATAATTGTATGAGATTTGTGCCTCTGTTTTAACATATTTATTCTCACTAAATTGTTTTGTAATTTAACCCCTTCGCGACCTTTGCCGGTTCAGGACCGTCATGACAAGAAGGTCACTAAATGACCTTTGACGGTCCTGAACCGTCAAAAAGTTAAATAAGCTTAGAAAGTGATCAAGGATCACTTTCTTCGCTTAAACGGCCTTGCTGCAATGCCTCGATGTCGAGGCATTCAGCAAGGCCGAGATCGGCATCGGGGGCCATGTCTGGCCCCTCCCCGGGGCGTCAACAGCCGCCATACATTGTATGGCGGCGGACGCCCGTTTTAAAAGCGTTTAGGAGGCGATCAACGATCGCCTCCTAAACTTAAATGGTGTCGCTGGAATGCCTCGATCAGGAGGCATCCAGCGACACCAAACACTTACCTTTAGGTGGGCTGTGACCGCTCCGGAGAGCGGTCACAGCCGCCGCTGCCGGTGATCTTCGCCATCAAGTAAGATGGCCGCCGCTCTGTAAAAAAAACAAACAAGAAAAAGTTTGCTAGATGGTCTCCAGACCCTCTAGAGAACTGGCTCCACTTGCTGGTTGAATACAGGTACTGCATTCAACCATGCAAGTCAATGGAGCCCAGCTTTCTAATCACTATGTGATTAGTAAAATATTCAAAAAAAAAAATAAAAAAAATGAAAAAAAAAATTTTTAAATGTGCTAACATTTAAAAATAATTATGCAGTGATGTCACTAGATGAACCATCCAGTACCAGCAAAATGTGTACAAAAAATATAAAAAAAGTATTAAAAAATAAAAAAATAAAGTTTATTATTTTGAGCAAGTGCTAAAATTTCTCAAAAATCTCAAAGAGTTAAAATAAAAGCACTTCAAATACCCAAGGGGTGTCAAATATATAAAAAAAATGGCTGATGGGGTAAATTGGAGTGGCCTAGCTCACAGATAGGGCATAGGTACAGACTGACCAAAATGGAGAAAAAAAGCGCACTTCCCAAATGTGGCATTTTAAATCTGAAACAACCCGATAAACCCATGCATGTGGGGTATCACTGCACTCAGGAGATGTTCCTGAACACATATTGGGGGGTTGTTTGACAGTGACATATACCAGAACCTGTATATCTATAACTAAAGTACAATTTGTGTGAAAAAAATTACTATTACAAAGTTTGACAAAGTGTAGTTCTATAATTGGTGCATGGAAAGGGTTAAAATAACAGCATTCGGAATACCCTGGGGTGTCTAGTTTTCCAAAATATATGGTTTGAATGGGTTAAATTGAGTTAACCGGCTTCAAAGATATTCCAAAGAGGAGATGGAGGCAGAATGACCAAATGACCACCTGAATTACGCATGCCCCAAAAGTAGCCTTTTACCAGCCAAACAATCTGACAAACCCATGCATGTGGGGTATCGCTGTACTCAGGAGATGTTGCTGAACACATATTGGGGTGTTGTTTGACAGTGACATATACCAGAACCTGTATATCTATAACTAAAGTACAATTTGTGTGGGAAAAAAAATAAAAAAAAATTACTATTACAAAGTTTGACAAAGTGTAGTTGTATAATTGGTGCATGGAAAGGGTTAAAATAACAGCATTTGGAATACCCTGGGGTGTCTAGTTTTCAAAAATATATGGTTTGAATGGGTTAAATTGAGTTAACCGGCTTCAAAGATATTCCAAAGAGGAGATGGAGGCAGACTGACCAGATTTGTTAAAAAAGATTTGGAAATCATAAAACGCTGCTTGTACTTATTGCCCTATAACGTACAAAAAACAGCAAAAAAACATAAAAACATTGGGTATCTCTAAACTCAGGACAAGTAGTAGAATCTATTTAGCTAGTTTTTTTACTTGCTTTTTTAGGTGAGTAAAAGATTTTTCAAATAAAAGTCATAAAATGTCTTTTTTTTCAATTTTTCACCATGTTTTTTTTATTTTTTTTATAGTAAATAAGATGATACGATCAAAATAATGGTATCTGAAGAAAGCCCATCATGTCCTGAAAAAATCAATATATAACTTATGTGGGTACACTAAATGGGTGAGGAGAAAATTACACCTGAACACAAGCACCACAAAAGTGTCAAAACAGCCTCGGTCCCACAGGGTAGAAAACGAAAAATGAGCCCGGTCCTTAAGGGGTTAATTTAGAGAATTAAATTCTTAACACATGCTTTCAATTAAACATGCTTTCAATTAAATTTGAAATTATGATTGTTTTAATAACATTTGCTGTTGTCTTTTATATAATTATTTATTGATTATGTTTGAAATGATATATTGATCAACTCATAGTTTATTGTTTATTTTTTGTATATTCATTTGAAATGTGCAATGTACAAACTTGATATTTTTTCTTGTACTTGATTAATGGATGACTTTTTTAAATCATGCATCAGTTTAAGGATAAATGAAGATGATATTTTTTAATGCTTTAAATTTTAAATATGAAAAAAACAGAAAGTGAAAAATAACAAACATTTTAAATATTATTGAGTAGTTATAACAAGAAAAGACAAACCTTTAGGGATTAAATGCAAAACAAAAGGATCAAGGCCAATTTGGATCATACATAATGTAAGCAGGGAAATACTAAAACAAGAAGTGGCTCAGAAGGGGCCATCAATGCTTTTGAGAGTTACAAAATGCGCTTCTAATCACTATGCAAAGAGATAATTTGATCAACTAAAAAAATAAACTATGACTGCCAAACACAGTCCAACTCTTAACAGATCTTCAGATAAATTATTGTACAAAAATATGTAAATAGGGATGTTTAAGGGTGAGGTTATCAGTGGTGATAGAAATAAAGCTAGCATATGAATAATTTATCTTACTCTGTCATACAATCAGAGTAATTTATCTTACTCTGTCATACAATCTATTGGGGCAAATTTAATTACTGATATTAATCAACATGGTTTTATGAATAAGGGAAGTACCTCACGATACAGAGTGTAATAGCATGTGTTGACAAGAGTCCAGTAAGAATGCAACAATTTTCAATATGTCTTGCACTGTTTTTGTATATGGCAGGGAAATCCCCATGTACACTAGACTCGTGCACTCAGATTTGTACGAATTCAAAATTTACTGAATTTTGGCAAATTCGGCAATTCATATGAAGCCATGAAAATGAATCAAAAAGCTCAGAATAATTGTCCGAAATCAGTGGGCCCTATCTCACATTCACTCTCTCACACTCTCATCTTCAAACTTACCTCCAATAGATAGCAGATATAAGAGAGAAGATAAAAGATAAAAGACAGAAGATGATAAAGTGACTATAACGAACAAGAAGATGTGAAAGCATAAGTGGAAGGGGTCGGGAGAGAAGGTAGGGAACCATTTCACAGCATGAATGAGAGTGAGAGAGTGAATGTGGGCACAAGGGAACAAATTTTGTTCCCAAACTAGAAATGCCCTCAATTTTTGTCCAAACTGAATGGGCAGGGAATGTAATTTACCATTTGTACATGGGTAATGTACACTACTATTCAAAAGTCTGGGAGTTAGTAATTTTCTTGTGAGGTGGCAGTCAACTGATTTGCGAATTGGGCCATTTTGTCCAAGTTGCCCAAGCTTTCCTTAAAATTCTACTTTTTTGTGAATAAGCTCCCTTTAAAAACACATGGATAAGTCTGCAAGTTGTAAAATGCACTGATGTCCATATAAATTGGCATCTAATTGGCATTTTGTATGAATTATATGCCGGAGTGTTTCTTTAAGATTCAGTGACAAACAAGTAAGTAAGACAAAGAAGTTTGGCAGATAGGTGCCAAATAAATTGAGATGGGAATAGATATTATAGGTGAAGTCCAAATTGGAAGGCTTTACAGTAAATCCATGTTGGATGCAACATGAAAGAAAATTAGCATTTTGATTGTGAGGAGCTGACAAATTTGCAGCTGTTTTCCTGATGAAAGTATTAGGATATAGTATGCTACTGTATGTGGGGGTTGAAGGAAACAGCAAAACATAATACGATATAGTAGATGTGTCTGTTTTAGCACTTTAGATATTTTAAAAAGGAATCAAAGGTATCATGAAGTACAATAAAAGGATAAGGCATTTTAGAATATGGAATTTGAAACTAATCCCTTATTAATTAATGGTGAACTTTGTAGCCAGGTGTTTTTATACTGAAAGGCATCAGCAATGAAAAATATTTGATACGGTATATTTCAAAATGACATTACAATAAGGGATTTGTAATTCAAAATCATTCAGAAGGTATGACTACTGAAAAAACCCAATAAATGCTAAACAGAAATGGGGAAAAAAGACTAAAAGCTAAAGAGAAATGCTCTTGTAACCAACATCTTAATAATCATCCTTTTGTCATGAGATATCTAATGCCCTGCTTTAGGACTACTTAATGAATGTGACCTAACCAAACTAATTATGTGCATTGAAGCAATTCACTTGGAACTGGAAATGAATGTCTCTAATCCCCACAGATATCACTATCTTTATGGGGGAAAAAATCAATATTAAATCCAACTGGACTGTTAATGGCATGTCTGTGTTTTAGAAAAATGACCGTTAAAGAGAACTACATACATGGCTTGTGGAATTTGATGAATTGCAAAATCTTAATATATATGAATATTAATAGGGTGAAAAACTAAAGTGAGACATTCTGAGATATTACATTTTTATAAGGAAGTTTTGACAACATTACTCATTCCTTATTTGCTCAGAAAATCAGTACGTCATTTTTTTCTCTTAAAGAAAAAGCAAAAATGATCCACTGTACGCATTTGTACATATTTCAAAAATACCTGCTTATACATTTTACTATGTACATAGCATACTCAGCATGTAACAAAAAACACATTGATTAATAAAAATCTTTTTACTATTCCAATTAATTGTAGTACCAGTGTTATTGTAAGTCAGATTTCACAATTACATCCGTCTTCAATACTTTTATCAAAAATAGTGGGCTATACAAGACATTGTTACATGCACAGGATGTTTTAGAAGGTTTTTTATTTTTCCATGAAAATATAAAAACATAAAAATAATGATACATAGCAAAGCTAACGTGTTGCTGCGATACAAAAATATCAGCAAAAATTGTTACCTCTAGTGTGTGGTGACCTCTAAGATTTGAAGTAGGAGTTAAGCCCCGTAGGCATGGCATTTGCTGCTATTTGCGTTCATTTTCGTGATCGTCTTCAGAAAAAAAAAAAACTTCAAGGAATTCAAGGAATATTTGTTTCGGCAAATATTCATATACGTTCTACATTTTTCTCGTAGTTTTCTGTTGGTTTTCTAGCTGGGTTTAATACGGGAGCTAACACTGTAACAATTAGCAGCAGATTTGGCGCCTCTGGCATCAACCAATGAAAGGCAGCTGCTCTTCATTGGTTGATGTCAGACGAGGCCCCTGCCGGCAACCAGTAGAGTCCCTCTTACAGACCTTTATCTCCTGGTGCAATCCTATGGATTCCTGTTAACCCCTGCTATAAAATAGGCTAGAGGCAGTGACTTGTATGAAAGGAAGGAACCAGGGAGATTAGCTAGGAGATAGTTACAAAGATCAATCTTTGTTTCTTCGTGTTGTGCTTCTTCGTCTTCATGTACGTTTATCTGCCGCCATTTTAGTTTATTCACTATTGGGTTTGAACAAAGAAAACGCAACATTTGTTTTCATTTTCATGTTCTCCTTAATACGAATACACAAGACTAGTAAAGGTCATATAACGGTCAACACATGAAGTGTACAAATTTAGCTGGTTTTATCAAAAGGTGCCTGATTATGTAAGGCTGCTTCTGGACAACATTGAGGTAGAACATGCAATAGACTACATATGCACCTTCCACCATAAATTTATGCTCATATTTATTTATTCATTTCATGAATAAAATCTTTTGCTACCATTTTCTTCCAAAAACATAATTTACAAGTGATCTTTAGAACTATACCTATTTAATACAATTCTTCTTCTTCTTCTTCTTCTTCTTCTTCCATAGCAAATTGGAGAGATGCTGCATTATAATCCCATCAATACCTAGTATCTTAATGACTCAATCAACTCCCTAGAATTTAAAGAATAATTTCCACATCCATCAACTGAGACTTTAATTCCGTGCTAATGGGGAATTGAGTGCAGATTCTCACTATTTAATGGTACCATGTAATAAAATATAACCCATATATATCACACTGTCTCAGTCATGTGTTATGTGAATATTTTTAATTATATATCAGATCGCTGAGACTACCACAGACTGTTTCTGAAAATGCACTCATGCTTGGTTTTAATTAAGTAATAACCTTTTTGACTGTATGTCTTAGAAAAGGATATGCTGTCAGAACTAGAAGAAGCTACCACAGTTGCTAGTTAAAACGGTCTCAACAGAAAACCAGATTCCCAGGAGCAACACGGAGGAGGTAATCATCTTACATGAGAAAAAGGGATGTGGCACAAATAAAAACAAGAAAAAGAAAATCTTATCCATATCTCCCGTAATCTGGGGTTAACCATTCACTTAAATGTTTATCCTTATTTTAAAGCTTTCTGATTACGGAGCATTACTTAATAATTTATATTTATCACCTTAATGCCAGTGCCTGGCAACAACAATAAATACATTTATTTTGATAATGTAGAACAAATATGTTACAATCTTTGAATGTATATTTAGATGCTTCTTGTTGGCACTTACAGCAAGACTTTAATCCTATTGTCCAAGGTTATAAGCAATGAAAACATTTGCCAGTGGGCAACAACTGTGCTTAGATGTAAGTAAATGAGTATTTTAATAGGAAGTGACAAGCAGTAGGTCACTACTAGATCACGAAAAGGTTAATGTGAGGTGGAGTGCTAGTAGCAGAACAACTGAGGAGACAATTAAAAAAATATTGTATTGTAAAACACTTTAATAGGATATAGAACACAAACTGATTATGTAAAAAATATAATCAATGCATCGATGCCTTTGATAATTTATTAAAAAATGATTTTGGTATGGCACAGTAGTTATTATAATCCAATATCACCAAGTTTTGTGCCAAACACTTGAGCTATAAACACTAGATGATTTTTAATAAACCTGTTTTACAAAAGTCTCATTACAATTCCCTAAAATGCTTTTCTTTCCTGAGATGATATATTTAGGAAGAGTATGAGTTATTATGCGTTCATATGGGTAAAAGTGAATTAATTCTTGTTAGGATCAGCAAAGTCAAACTAGACAAACACAGCCTGTTGACTGACTATGTCTAATCCTCAGGGAACGGTCCTCGCTGAGCTAGTGAATGTTATCAGTGATTATCAAAGCCACTGTCAACAAAATGAGAGCTTGTGGGTTTTTTTTGTGTCTAGGGGTGAGCACGCTATGCATACAAAAGCTGGGATGATATAATTAACCGTAGACACTTTTAAATTGTGAATTTAAATAGTAACTGTGTGTTAAAAAATATGTTATGAATTGATCATCCAACATAAAAACTAGAGTCTTTGGTGAATTGTGTTTATTTTTGAATTACTACATCTTATTTTAATATTTTTTTGCAGATATCTGATTAGAAACAATAAATGTGTATGTAAAATACTGTATTTGTTATGTTACAAAAATGTTTTGTGAAAAAATAAAAAATATTTGAATAGGAACAATACATTTGAAATCCTTTTCGTTGTGTGACAGCACTGAAAGATAATTTTTATGACATACCATGTTTTCTACAACACCCTAATCTATTATCACAAAAAACAGTGGCCCTAATAGCAAGGAAAAACAAAAGAATATAAACAAAGTGGGATTGGTTTGGGTCATTGAGAATGTGATGAATTATTTATTATAAAGTAAAAATGTTAGTATTTAATGGCATTTCCTTAACGATTTCTCTAAATGATATGTTTGGTGCTGTGTACACAAATCACTGCTGCTGGGTCCGATGTCAGGTCTGAATACAGTATTCCACACTCTGATGAGGGATTGTGTGTTTTAAAAGAAGCATTAAGCTTAGAAATGTCTGTACTTTGGTAGTCTCTTTTAACCCCTTAACGACAAAGCCCGTTACATGTATGGGCTTGCTGTGCAATCTAATAACGACAAAGCCTGTACATGTATGGGCTGCTGTTAAACAGCTGCATCGGCGGCTTTGCAGCATCCACGGAAGCCTCACAAGTGAGGCTGACCGTGGATCCGGGGAGGAAAGCCACGAGGCTGTGGGACATTTTGTAGTCGCCTTACCCTGTGTTTGTAGCACCCTCCCTCCCTGTCTGTTGTGTTAGGTTGGGGTATTTCTGTTGTCACAGCCAGGTGGTAGCTTACCAGGCATCTAGAGGGTGTGAATGCTCTGGGGGAGAGCATTTTATGGGAGGTTCCCAATAGGTGGTGCTGGGAGCCTCAGGTTTGGGTTTAGGTTTGGTATGTCTGTCTCTGTGTGGTGCTTCCTAGTGTGCCTGGCAGGCTTTATTGGTTTTGTTAATTATTTATGTTTATTGATGTTATTTGTTATATTTATGTGTTCAGCTTGCCCTGTTGACGCAAATGAGGTGTCGGGCCTAAGGTTGCGTGGCAATGACTTGGTTAATAAATAAAATTGGCTGTGGCCTTTTCAACCCAAGTTTCTGGTGTCTGTCGTTATTGGGTTAAGGTAAAAAGGGTGGGGGCCTGGCCCAGAAATCAAGGGTACTTCAGTCAAGATTCCTATGCAATCTTTACGAGAGAGCATCACAAATAATAAAAAATTAGCCCACAATTCCACATCCTATGATTTTTTTTTCTTGAGGCAGTTGAGATATTAGAAATGAAAATTAGAAAATAATCTCAAAATATAAAATTGAACTTAAAAAAAACCAATAGCATGTGATAGATGTGTTACAGATCTATATTCAATTTTGTTTTTTAACTCAGGTATGAAGGTTCTTTTTTAGAGGTGAACTGCTACACGTATAACATCTATAATAGCCTGTGATTTTTTTTGTTTTCAATCAGTATAGTTATTCATTCAGGCATTGTCTGGCAATAAAAATATGGACCTACTGCTTGCAGCAATAACAAAGACCTTTTCCGGACTGCCCAACATAGCTCTCCCTTCCCTCACTGGAAGCAGGAAGTGTTGATGTCCAAAATAAGAGGCAGGGCTAACCATGCATTGGGAAATGCTAACAATGCAAAGAATTGGCACTAGCTCTGTATATTAGTAGATGTAGACAATAAAAGTGCCAGGACTGGGCAAGGCCAAACTAATCTGGAGGCCAAGTAATCAGTTTTGATTTTGGAGCCTCTGAGTGAAATCCAGTTAGTTCCCAGGTATACTTACAGCTAATCTATACATACCAACTTCCCATGGTCCCAATAGGTGGGTATTCTCACCTCTTCCCCTTTAGGCATGCAAAGTGCCTGTTTAACTTACTGTATGTGCAAATTCTGTAGGCATCCCAAGTAAACAGAACATTTGACAAAATTGCTGTTAGCAGTGTGAAATTTGCTGAGATGGACTTTCTTGACAACTGGGTTTATGTCCAAGCCATCCGCCTACCTTGCAAATTGTTAGGCAGCTACTCCTAATTGAATGTTATCTGAGGCTCTTTGCTACTCTCTATTATGTTACAGAAACCCTCTCCACGAGTGTTGATGCAGTTGCTCTAGATGGTAGCTTGGACACGATCCTGCAAAAAAAATGACATCTGAGAGTATATCTGTCAGGCCCCATTCTGGCTGCCGAGCTGCTTATCTCTAGTTTCCCCTGTCTCGCTACAGTTTCCCTGTGTCACGGAACCGGGTCCATACAGACGACTGTATAGACCCAGAGCACCCAAAGATAGTGTTCGGGAGTTATTGAGCAGTAGTTAGACAGGGCAGTTAGACAGGGCCTGGTGCAGGGCGACCGCACTCACCTGGGTGTTGAGCACCTAGGGTTGTGCAGCCACATACCAGCACCCTGACATAGCAGCGGATGATGTCCAGAACAAAGCTAAATCCTGCAAGCGCCCTGGAACAGGCATGAAACCTAGCACTGGAATCATGTGCAGGATGCTGCAGGCTGGGACCACAGAAGCTGGGCTGGGATCAACAGAAATGTAGCAAGCAAGGAGGACAGAGCACGGAACAGGGAGACCGAGCAAGGAACATAACCAGACAAGACCTACATGATACAGGGCACAACAAAGGACAGGGAACAAGGCAAGGAACACGGGGAAGGAGTGAGGAGCCGGAATCCTCGGACGCTTCTCCTTTAAGCAAGGATAGGACATATTAACTGGGACATGGGGAGAGGAGAGAGGAACCGAAATCCTCAGATGATTCAGGGAAGAAGGGCAAAGGTACATAAGAGACAGACAAACATGGATACAGGCACTAGCCTAGGACTAAAAGATAACAATTGGAGATTCCGCCACATCTTATGGCCATAGTTTGCTTAGCCCACCACTCCGCCAAAGTACTCCAATGACGGTGGGTCCTAACGCTAAGCCCTGCATACGAAAGTACTGATAACTAAACATTGAATCCAAACACAGAACCGAGAAGGACGTACCTTTAGACTGCAGACTGAGACAAACAGAACAAACGGGTGGGACACACCTTATAAAGGAAACAGGAGCTGAAGCAAAGAGCAGACTGGAATCAAGGAATCAGAGGTTCAGGACAGAGCATACGGAAATCCAGGAGTGGACCACAGCAAAACATGGGAACTGAGGCAAGGCAGGGAAAAACAGAGATATGTAGCTCCGCAGCCTGGATGGACCCTGACACCCTGTCTCGCTACAGTTGCCCCTTTGCTGTAATCCATTCCTGGATTTCCATGTGCTCTGCCGTTTCCTTCTGATACTTTGTTTCAGTCCTGCTCTTAGCTTCAGCTTCTGTTTGCTTTATAAGGTGTGCTCCACCCGTTTGTTATGTTTGTCTCAGTGAGTAGTCTAAAGGTATGTACTTCGCGGTTCTGTGTTTAGATTCAATGTTTAGTTTCATCTTATTAGTAATTAAGTAGGCAGGGTTTAGTGCTAGGACCCACCAAATATTGGAGTACTTCGGCAATAAGATGTATTATCATAAAGTCCTAGGCTAGTCCTGTATTTATGTGTGTCAGTCTTTTATGTGCCTTTGCTCTATTTTCCCTAAATCATCTGAGGATCTCGGTTAATTTCTACTCTCCCCATATCCCAGTTAAGATATCCTAACCTTGCTTAAACAAGAAGCGTCTGAGAATCTCGGCTCCTCACTCCATCCCCTGTGTTCCTTGCCTTGTTCCCTGTCCTTTGTTGTGTCCTGTACCATGTATGTCTTGTCTGGCTTTGGTTCTTGCTCGGTCTCACTGTTCTTTGCTTGCTATGTTTCTGCTGTTACTCTGCTTAACTTCCCTACTCCCAGCCTGCAGCATCCTGCTCATCTCTCTGTTGAGCTATGATTCATGCCTGCTGCAGGGTGCCTGCAGGATATCACTTTGTCTTGTTTATGACAACATCCGCTGCTATGTCAGGATGTTCTCCCTAATCACTACTCGCGGGCAAATGATGCAGAACGCCGGGATATGACGTTACCCCGGTGCTCAGCATCAATAGCCGGTGCATAGTGATGAGGGAGCACTAAAGCAGAGGCCTGGAGTGACAGACCTCGCGCTTCCACCACAGGATGGAAGATAGAAGATGATGGAAGATGAGAAATGCAAGAGATGGGGAGAAAGGGGTGTAAGGGCTGTGTGTGTCATGGGCAGCATGTGTGTGCGTGTGTATATGGGCAGCGTGTGTGTGTTTGTATATATGGGCAGCGTGTGTGTGTATGGGCAGTGTAGGTATTTGTGTGTTTCTAAGTTGGTGTGTGTGTGTGTGTATATATATGTGTGTGTGTGTGTGTGTAAAGGAAGGGGAGTGTAAGGGCAGTGTATGTGTACATATGTGTTAATGGGCAGGTGTGTGTAAAGGCAGAGTGTTTGTGTGATTATGGATAGGTGTGTGTAAAGCAGTGTGTAAGGGCAGTGTATGTGTATATATGTGTGTGTTTGTAAGCTGGTGTGTGTATGGGCAGTGTGTGTGTGTAAGGGCAGTGTAGGTATTTGTATGTTTGTAAGCTGGTATGTGTGTATATGTGTGTAAAGGCAGTCGTGTGTAAGGGCAGTGTATGTGTATATGCGTATTAATGGGCAGGTGTGTGGGGGGGCAGTCGTGTGTGGAGGCAGTGTATGTGTTATGTGTGTTTGCAGCAGCAAACTTGCACAGGTTGGACAAAAGTGCAATCAGCAAAATCACTAAAGCCAATTTCCTTTGGACTCACCAAGAATTCCTCACAATTCCTTGATTGCAGGAAAGTCAAGTTGATGCAAGTTGTAAAAAAAGCAAGCAACTCACAGATTCATTAACCAGCAAGATGAAACTCCAAGTTGGACCACACAACTCCATAGTCAATAGACCCTATTCGATGACAAGTACCAAAGGTTAAAAAGTTAGATTTATATTGTACAGGGTTGGTCAAAATCTGGCCTCAAATAATTGACCCTAATATTCCCTTTTGTTGTGTTAAGGGGCAGGAACATTTTCACACCTGAAGATTGACTGTTGTCAAATGAAATGAGTGGCAGCAGTCTTTGGTGTCATTTGTTTATATTATACATCAGCCTACTAAATTAATAAAACAAAATCAGTGTGACTTGGCCAATCTCTTTCTATGCTCTGGCGTGAATAAGACTAGCTTGTCATTAGACAGTATGGGTAATAATTTAGGAAAGACTGTATTGGGACAGTCTCAACAGTCCCATCTGATTGAAGTTGAGGATCAGAGTTTGGAAATTACTCATTTAGTGCCAGGACAATGATCCAAGAACAAAACAAATTGCTTCATTGACCAGTAAAGTATATGTATGGGCATTGCTACCAGGGACGGGCTGGGCTGGGGGGCAGGGGGGCAATTGCCCCCCAGGCTGCCCGAAATCTAATCTAAACGGCCGCTGGGTGCTGATGCCGCCGGCCGGCGCTACTTTAATACTTTTTTTTTTAATTTAATATGGCAAGCCGGATCGGCTATTAAATGGAAAAAATAGTATTAAAGCAGCGCCGGCCGGCAGCATCAGCACCCAGTGGCCGTATGCGAAGGCCACCAAGTGATGGTAGCAATGTGATGGGTGAAAGCTCCGCCCCCTCACACCTCACGCTGGTCCCATCACTATGCGGCCATCAGACTGCTGGAAAACTTATCTAAACGGCCTCTGGGTGCTGATGCTGCCGTCCGGAGCTACTTTAATACTTTATTTATTTATTTTTAATATGGCAAGCCGATCCAGCATATTAACCCCTTCGCGACCTTTGCCGGTTCAGGACCGTCATAACAAGAAGGTCACTAAATGACCTTTGACGGTCCTGAACCGTCAAAAAATTAAATAAGCTTAGAAAGTGATCAAGGATCACTTTCTTCGCTTAAACGGCCTTGCTGCAATGCCTCGATGTCGAGGCATTCAGCAAGGCCGAGATCGGCATCGGGGGCCATGTCTGGCCCCTCCCCGGGGCGTCAACAGCCGCCATACATTGTATGGCGGCGGACGCCCGTTTTAAAAGCGTTTAGGAGGCGATCAACGATCGCCTCCTAAACTTAAATGGTGTCGCTGGAATGCCTCGATCGGGAGGCATCCAGCGACACCAAACACTTACCTCTGGGTGGGCTGTGACCGCTCCGGAGAGCGGTCACAGCCGCCGCTGCCGGTGATCTTCGCCATCAAGTAAGATGGCGGCGGCCCGGGAACTACAACAATAAAGACGAAAAAGTTCGCTAGAGGGTCTCCAGACCCTCTAGAGAACTGGCTCCACTTGCTGGTTGAATACAGGTACTGCATTCAACCATACAAGTCAATGGAGCCCAGCTTTCTAATCACTATGTGATTAGTAAAATATTCAAAAAAAAAATAAAAAATGGAAAAAAAAATAAAAAAAATGTGCTAACATTTAAAAATAATTATGCAGTGATGTCACTAGATGAACCATCCAGTACCAGCAAAATGTGTAAAAAAAAATATAAAAAAGTATTAAAAAAATAAAATAAAATTAAAAAATAAAGTTTATTATTTTGAGCAAGTGCTAAAATTTCTCAAAAATCTCAACAAAGAGTTAAAATAAAAGCACTTCAAATACCCAAGGGGTGTCTAATATATAAAAAAAATGGCTGATGGGGTAAATTGGAGTGGCCTAGCTCAAAGATAAGGCATAGTGTACCTATCCAAAATGACTGACCAAAATGGAGAAAAAAAGCGCACTTCCCAAATGTGGCATTTTAAATCTGAAACAACCCAACAAACCCATGCATGTGGGGTATCGCTGTACTCAGGAGATGTTGCTGAACACATATTGGGGGGTTGTTTGACAGTGACATATACCAGAACCTGTATATCTATAACTAAAATACAATTTGTGTGAAAAAAAAATAAATAATTACTATGACAAAGTTTGACAAAGTGTAGTTCTATAATTGGTGCATGGAAAGGGTTAAAATAACAGCATTTGGAATACCCTGGGGTGTCTAGTTTTCAAAAATATATGGTTTGAATGGGTTAAATTGAGTTAACCGGCTTCAAAGATATTCCAAAGAGGAGAGGGAGGCACAATGACCAAATGACCACCTGAATTACGCATGCCCCAAAAGTAGCCTTTTACCAGCCAAACAATCTGACAAACCCATGCATGTGGGGTATCGCTGTACTCAGGAGATGCTGCTGAACACATATTGGGGTGTTGTTTGATAGTGACATATACCAGAACCTGTATATCTATAACTAAAGTACAATTTGTGTGGGAAAAAAAATAAAAAAAATTACTATTACAAAGTTTGACAAAGTGTAGTTGTATAATTGGTGCATGGAAAGGGTTAAAATAACAGCATTTGGAATACCCTGGGGTGTCTAGTTTTCAAAAATATATGGTTTGACGGGGTTAAATTGAGTTAACCGGCTTCAAAGATGTTCCAAAGAGGAGATGGAGGCAGACTGACCAGATTTGTTAAAAAAGATTTGGAAATCATAAAACGCTGCTTGTACTTATTGCCCTATAACTTACAAAAAACAGCAAAAAAACATAAAAACATTGGGTATTTCTAAACTCAGGACAAGTAGTAGAATCTATTTAGCTAGTTTTTTTACTTGCTTTTTTAGGTGAGTAAAAGATTTTTCAAATAAAAGTCATAAAATGTGTTTTTTTACAATTTTTCACCATGTTTTTTTTATTTTTTTTATAGTAAATAAGATGATACGATCAAAATAATGGTATCTGAAGAAAGCCCATCTTGTCCTGAAAAAAACAATATATAACTTATGTGGGTACACTAAATGGGTGAGGAGAAAATTACAGCTGAACACAAGCACCACAAAAGTGTCAAAACAGCCTCGGTCCCACAGGGTACAAAACGAAAAATGAGCCCGGTCCTTAAGGGGTTAAATAAATAAAAAAAATGATTAAAGTAGTTCCGGCCGGTGGCATCAGCACCCAGTGGACGTTTAGATAAGTTTTCCAGCAGTCTAATGGCCGCATAGTGATGGGACCAGCATGAGGGGTGAAAGGTGAGTGCGAGGGGGCGGAGCCACTTCACTTGACTTGCCTCCCAGGCCTTAGGCTGCCAGCCCTCCCCTGATTGCTACCACTTCAAAATAAGTTTTATATTTTTTAGGAAGAAATGTGAACAGTGTGAAAATGTCTACAGAGTCATGTCATTATCTGGAGCATATTCATGTGACATAATGACTGTCACATGAATAATAACATGGTGTGCCTTCAAAATGCTGCCACGGAGTATCCATATCTCTTCACTTCTGTTGATCCAAAGAATTGAAAAATTGATCTGAAAAACTGCATTTGTGAGATGAAGGAATATGAGTTTGAGACATGCTGATGCAGTGGTTTTATCAATAATGTAATTGCCTGAACTTTACTGGCAAAATTTCAGACTTTAGCAGATTACTTCTTAATGACTACACTTTCTAGATGGCATATCTGAGAATGAACCAGCATCTGTGTAGAGATTTGCTATGCAGTGTCTTGACGTGGCAGGTGAGCTTCTATGCTTTGACCAAAATACTGTACTTAAGCCTCATGTTTATTTAATGTATACATTTTCAGGTTTGGATCTGGACACTATTATGCTAATTATGGCTAGATAAACATTATTGCTGCCCAATAAACTAAGATTAAGCATGGAAATGTTACAATAATTTTGCATAAATATGAAATATTTTTCTGAACAGTTGATCACCAGGAGAAGTAGATCACTGGAGAAGAAAGAAGAATGAAGACACCGAGAACATGAAGAAGGAGAAGAACAAGATTAGGCACAGCAGAAAATGGAATGAAGAAGGTAGGGAGAGCATGACAGAGAATGAGTGTAGAAAAATAAATTCAAACAGAAATTCCAGCATTTCCTGTTCCTCTTTTCGTTTGTTTCCTTGGGACCCCTCCTCATTTTTGGACATTTGTATGAATTTACAACATTTTGTTGAAGTTAAAATTCATACTAATTCAAATTCTACTAAATATGTAATTAAAGCAAAGTATGGGGAATTGTACCTAAAGGCTTGCATGGGTGTTCTTTAGTTCCTATTTTCACCTGTGAATAGTCTGCAGTAAATCCAGTATTTGCTAACTCAAGCATCACCTTTCCTAGCCAGACTTGGGACATCACCGGGCTGTACTAGCCTGCACTGATATCAGACACCCCATCCGCAAAGCCATGTATTGCTGAAAATAAACCTGCATTTTACTGCTTTTTCAACAATATGTGACTTGTGAATGGGCTGTTGAATGCTACCTGCAGTATCCATATTTATGCAATTACATGTCACACTACATTGCATGTAATTGGTGTAGTGGTCTGTTCTCCAGGAGGCTTCGAGGTATGGAGGACATCTCCCAGAGGGTAATTGCCAGGTGAGTACTCGTGCGAAATGTATTCTTTTTAAATAATTTAAAATATACATTAATTTGAATAAAATATTTATTTTGTACTCCAAATTCCTCAAGATAATAAGGAATATTATTATGTGATATTTTACTTTTCACCATTCTAAATGTAGTCCCCAAAATCCCAGTGCTAACTTGACAACATTGTAGCACATTAATCCAGTTAAATGTAGTGATTTTCATTCTTTTACTTTACAGAGCATTCTTAAGTCTGCAGGGATTTTGGTGTGTATGTTATTTCTAATTGATGAAAGGCTAATTTTTATTTATATGTTTGTGGGAATTTGGTTAATAGGTGAAATCTTCGTGGATGTAATTCTTTTTGTTGGATATAACTAAGTTTTCCTGACTCAGTTTTCCAGCTCAAAAAAGAATGGGGAAAAAACAAATTGGCTCACTAGGATCAATACCACATGTGATGTAATAAATGGGGGAGATTTCAGGCTCCAACATATTTGGGCAGGCTCCATATGCACAGGTCCAGGCTCCATATGCGTCATTTAGGTGGAACCTGGGCATCAGCGTCACCTGAGTTCACATGAGTCTAGTGGCCGTTGATTGGATTGGCAAGAACCAGCACCTTGCCTTACCTTTCATTGGCGTCCATATGGTTCAAAATCTCTCACACTCTCTTGAACTCTCTCATGCTCTCTGCCAATGTCTCCATACCTTCTCCATCAAATGCTTCTATGTCCCTGTCTTCTTTCCCGCAACTCACCTTCTTCTCTTGACTCTTCTGGTTCTACTGTGTTTGTCCACTTCTCCCTATGTCTTCTTTCTTTGTCCATTTCACCAGGCCTCCCCGTTAAGGTCCACAAAACGGTGGAGCCTCTGTGCAAACTCTGTCCCCCAGTTGAAGGAACAGGGCAGAGACTGTCCCCATGGCTCTGCCCATTTTGCAGAAGTGCACAGAGAGGCTAGAATAATGCACACAGATTTGCAGAGAAAGAGAGGTGCAGAAACAATTTTTTTTCTCTGTGAATCTGTTTTCATTATTCTGGTGAAATAATCCCAGTGAACTTTTGCAAAAAAGGTGGAGCCTCCAGGCACACTTCCCTGTTCCTCCAATCAGGGAGAGTATGTGCATGGAGGCTCTACCCTTTTGGTAATTTGCACCACTAAGGTAATTTGTACCACTATTACCAAAACTGGCTTTGATGCTTCTTAGCACAGATAATCTTAAGAAATGTTATCTGTGTTAGGATAAATATTTGGAGAGTATTTCTGCATCTCACATTCTACACAAATCTATCTGCATTATTCTAGCCTTTTGGTGCACTTCCGCAAAATGGTGAAACGATGGAGCAGCATCTCCCCTGTTCCACCAATCAGGGAAGAGGGTGTTCCTGGAGGCTCCGTCCTTCTGCAGAAGTTCACCAGGCGTCCATGTTCACGTAGAAGCGGACGAAGAAAGAAGAGATGGGAAGAAGCAGACAAATAAAGACAAAAGAAGAGGCAAGAGAAGAAGCAGGGCTGTGAGGCAAGGAGACAGGGACACAGAAGCTGTCGGGGGAGGAGGTAGGGAGGCATTTACAGAGAGTGCAAGAGACTGAATGAATGTGTAAGAGAATGTGAATGAAAGTGTGAGAGAGTGTAAAAGAGCGGGAGACAGTGTGAGAGTATGACAGAGTGTGAAAGAGCATGAGAGAGTGAGACAAGGTTGAGTAACAACTAATTTCATTTCCGAATGCAAAAAGCCCTCTGAATTTCATCCAAACTGAAATTCCGAAAACAAAACAAAAATGAAAGCTTCATCCAAATCATTACTGAACATTGCTATTATTAGAATTAGGCTTAATCAAATTTCTTGATCAGCTACAACATTGTGACCACGTGTCTAATATTGTGTAGGTCCCTCATTTGCCACCAAAACAGCCCTGACCCGTCAAGGCATGGACTCCACTAGACCTCTAATGGTGTGCTATGGTATCTAGCACTAAGACTAAGAGGTTAGCAGCAGATCCTTTAAGTCCTGTAATTTTCAAGGTGGGCTTCCATGGATCGGACTTGTTTGTCCAGCACATCCCACAGATGCTTGATTGGATTGAGATCTGGGAAATTTGGAGGCCAAGTCAACACCTTGAACTCATTGTTGTGTTCCCCAAACCATTGATAAACCATTTTTGCTTTGTGGCAGGGCGCATTATCCTGCTGACAGAGGCCAATGTCATCAGGGAATACGGTGTCCATTAAAGGGTGTACATGGTCTGCAACAATGCTTAGGTAGGTGGTACATGTCAAAGTAACATCCACATGAATTGCAGGACCCAAGGTTTCCCAGCAGAACACAAAGCATCACACTGCCTCTATCGGCATGCCTTCTTTCCATAGTTCATCCTGTTGCCATGTGTTCTCTAGGTAAGCGACACACACACACACACATCCTGCCATCCACGTGATATAAAAGAAAACGTGATTCAATAAACCAGGCCACCTTCTACCATTTCTCGGTGGTCCAGTTCTTATGCTAACGTACCAATTGTAGGCGCTTTCTGCAAGGGACAGGGGTCAGCATGTGAATCCCTGACTGGTTTGTGGCTATGCAGCCCCATACGCAACAAACTGCCATGCACTGTGTGTTCTGACACCTTTCTATCAGAAAACCAAAGTATGTGAAAAACCAGTGTCAAAAAATGTGTACCAGAATGAATAATAGAAAAAATACTTCCCTTTCTCTTGTAAAACCGGATACACAGCTGCTAAACCCGTAATAACACTCTCCTTGTGTTAAAAAGATAATTTTGGTCCACTAGGGGGCGCTTATGTATTCAGTTGGTTTTTCCAGTTTGAAAAATAAAGCAGAAAAAAGTTTATAATAGTGTAGTATGTCAACTAGGTGTTTGGCACGAAAAATGGTGTATATGCACTCACACTTTTAAATGAGACGATCAAGCCTTATGTATACATCCTCCACGATCCCCGTGTGGAGTATATGTGAAGAAAAAACAAAGAAAAATAAAAAACACAATGGTGTGGTATCTCACCAGTGTTCTGACACGCCAGAACAGGTGTGCACTTACAGTTAGTAACTGATGTTTCTGGCGTCTAGCAGTTTGGTTTCCTCAGTGTTCTCTGGTCCTGTGCTTGTATATACAAGTTGGTATATAAACTGGTCCACCAGGTATGTATTGAGAAACAAATTTATTCTGGGCAAATGCCCTATGTAATGAAGTATACTGTGTGTATAGGGTATACCTATACCACGCTAAAATAAAACTATTTAAAATAATAAAGTAAATAAAAAAGTAAATAAAAAATACCGAAAACGAATAAAAGATAAAGTCCAATATGGTGTGAGGACGGGAGCTCGATCCGTCCCTCTATCTCAACGCGTTTCGCCTGTATTGTGGCTTCCTCAGGAGTATCTTGTACGTTGTCCTGTTGGTCTTTTTATCCGTGTGGGGGGCGCCATCTTTGTGTTTGACGTCAGTGCGTTTTTTCCTCCCAGCGTCTATTCGTCATCCGTTCATGTGGTTCCGTCGTCTGGTGCCGCCCTCTCAGTCTGGTGCCGCCCTCGCTGTTCTTCTCTCTCGTGTTCCAAGGTAAGTGTTCGGTATGGGAAAAAAATGATGCGAGTTAGTATTTAACATAATGATCTAATGATCTGGAGGTGTCTTTTCTATTTTTTGTTGTTTCTAGGTACACCTCCGAAGAATCAGTGTCACCTCGTGGATAAGAAGTTATAAGGGGCTCAGTACATGGACATTTCCGAGTGATTTAGAGTATAAAGACTATGTTTCATGAGTTCATGAACGGAAAATTCAAAATAAAGAAAAAATGGTGACCTAATGTCTACTATGCAGTTTCAATAGGACAAAAAATAAATAAAGGTATCGCACAAATGTGTGTATATCAAAGGTGGTATTTATGCATGATCCTCATGGATGAAGAACAAGCTATAAAAAATCGAAAATGAAAAAATAAATAAAAAAATAAAATAAAAATAAAAAAAAAATAAAAAAAAAAAAAAAAAAAAAAAAAAATAATGATGATAATAAAAATAATGATGATGATAAAAATTACTGTACAATGAAATGATTTATCCACTAATAGTATAATCTCCTGATAATAAGATTTTTAATAATAAGACCCTTAGGAACTATATTGATATCCACACTCCTAGATCGTAACTATATATAATAGGATGCACACACACTAAAAAGAACACACATACAATACATATTTTCCAACATTTTAATATATTTTTACCTTGAATGTACAGTAATTTTTATCATCATCATTATTTTTATTATCATCATTATTTTTTATTTTTAATTATTTTAATTTTTTTTTTTATTTATTTTTTATTTTTATTTTATTTTTTTATTTATTTTTTCATTTTCGATTTTTTATAGCTTGTTCTTCATCCATGAGGATCATGCATAAATACCACCTTTGATATACACACATTTGTGCGATACCTTTATTTATTTTTTGTCCTATTGAAACTGCATAGTAGACATTAGGTCACCATTTTTTCTTTATTTTGAATTTTCCGTTCATGAACTCATGAAACATAGTCTTTATACTCTAAATCACTCGGAAATGTCCATGTACTGAGCCCCTTATAACTTCTTATCCACGAGGTGACACTGATTCTTCGGAGGTGTACCTAGAAACAACAAAAAATAGAAAAGACACCTCCAGATCATTAGATCATTATGTTAAATACTAACTCGCATCATTTTTTTCCCATACCGAACACTTACCTTGGAACACGAGAGAGAAGAACAGCGAGGGCGGCACCAGACTGAGAGGGCGGCACCAGACGACGGAACCACATGAACGGATGACGAATAGACGCTGGGAGGAAAAAACGCACTGACGTCAAACACAAAGATGGCGCCCCCCACACGGATAAAAAGACCAACAGGACAACGTACAAGATACTCCTGAGGAAGCCACAATACAGGCGAAACGCGTTGAGATAGAGGGACGGATCGAGCTCCCGTCCTCACACCATATTGGACTTTATCTTTTATTCGTTTTCGGTATTTTTTATTTACTTTTTTATTTACTTTATTATTTTAAATAGTTTTATTTTAGCGTGGTATAGGTATACCCTATACACACAGTGTACTTCATTACATAGGGCATTTGCCCAGAATAAATTTGTTTCTCAATACATACCTGGTGGACCTGGTGGACTATACTAAACATCTTCCCTTGCTTCCATTGATATTTTATTATGCAGACTAGTCTGTTTGGAACACTGTTTTGAAAATGATGAAACTAGGCTAGGAAATACTAGTTAAGATGATAAGGAAAAGCTTATTGACTTAGCAGGTGGGTTGAATTGTTTTTCTTACTACTTGTACAAATTTTGTTTTAAGGATAAAACGGACTGTCTATTTGACAGACATACCATAACCTTCAAGTTTGTAACTGCATTCTTTTGCTTCTAGATTATGTTGCAAGCAAGTGTGAGCTATACTTAACTAACACATTATGCCAGTATAAGTGTTCGAACATTTATATGGTAGAGGATTCTTGAGTTTTTCTTCTAGAGTCTGGATGGCCAAGATATATTTGGGGTATTTTCTGACATCCTTTTAAATTCAACACAGAAACTTACATCTAGAAGATTTAAAAGAGTACAAGTATGCTTGCAGTATTTTCTTCATATTCTTCTGTTTTAGCATTCATTTCAATAGCTTTCCTCAGTTTGCTGCTTTATTGGGCATCACTCATGAGAAATGAAATCTTTAAAAATCCATCAAAGGGCTAGGATCAAGTACTTCTAGTCAGTCCTGCTTGGCTGTCACACGTCAGAGGGTTCTGTTTGTAAAGTGAAAATAGGAGCAGATCCTAAAGCAATGGAAATTCAGAATGATGCCTTGAACAATGATTCAGATTTTAAGACAGAGCTTGCTTATTATACATGCTGTCTTCACATTATCAGATTAATTGAATTTGTGTCTAAATTTTTGTACAATCACCCAATCTTAAGATTTAGAATATAATGGAGTAATTTTTCGATCTATGATAAGACTGTAGAAAATCTGAGTTTATCATCAGCTTTTATGAACAGCTACAGTCATATACAGTATGCACATGTAGACATATACTGTATATATACATATAAGCACAAAAATACATGCACATGCAGTGCCCTACACTACTATTGGCACCTTGTTAAAGATGAGCAAAGAAGGCTGTGAAACAATTGTCCTTAATGTTTAACCTTTTGATCTTTGATAAAATACACAAAAATATTCTGCTTTCATGGATACCAAACAATTATAAACATAGCACAGGTTTATCCTCTAGATTCTCTTGTAAGTTGATTTGAGCAACAATAAATAAATAATAATAATAATAATACCTCCCCTAAAACAATTAAACATACACAATATGGACACAAGTATTGGGATACCTGACCGTTACACCAACAGGGACTTTTATGATATTGTATTCTAAATACATAGATATTAATTTGTCGTTTGTCCACCTTTTTGAAGTTGGGTGCCCCAGTGAAATTTTTGCACCAAGGCCATGTGATTTATAGTTATGCTTCTTACTTGATAGAAGCTAAATAGGGTCATTCTAAAACCCACTAAAATGTGTGAATAAATATAACATTTGAGGTAGACCCGACAGAAACTGAACCACAGAAATGTTGCCACCGTTGTTTTTTTTCCACAAACAATATGAACGTTTGTGACTTGTGTTCCTAACAGTCAGTATCTGTATACAACCAAGAGGCAGACTTAAAAGCATGTAACTGCAATATGATGATGAACACAATTCCAATCAATTTGCTTAGCTTGTGCGCTGAAAGGAATCATGAATGTATAAAAATAAGAATGTGTGCCAATGAAATAGTAAACTCTAATACCTGAGACACATCAAACACTATGCAACAGATTAATAGAGACAACAATGTAAAATTGGCACAACTGTATCCAGGGCCAGACTGGTAACGACGAGGCGCCCATGGTGATTCAAAGAGTAAGCGTGGCCGATGGCTGGCTATGTGCGCCCTCACGTTACTTTCTTATGCTCATGTTGCATGTGATCAGGCACATCCAGCTGGATGCTACACACATTTTTGTTTATAGATATAAGTAGGGAATGGTTATGAAGAGTTTTGCAGATGTTAGTAAGGATTTTCAAGAGATGAGAATAACAAGAGGGCAAAGGTAGTTTTATTGTCTTTAAAATATAAAGACATATTTATAATGATTCAGTAGCATCACACATCACCATTACCTAATCAGGTATACTCTTTTAGTCATGTTGTACAGTCTCCTTGGCTATGAAAGAATTAACCTTTAACTAAGCCGCTTTCTTTTAATGCCACATCTAACTGACAGATGGCAGTGTTGTGACAGACACACTTAATTAAAATGATCTGAAGTGCATCTTGAATTGAAATATTTTGAATGAATGTTTTTTTTTATATATTTGACAGTAAACGGGTTTGTTTGCATTCAAAGCAAAATATCAAAAAACAATTGATGAACATTGAGTGCCAATCTTTAGGCCATGTCAAAAATAAAATGAAAGAAGCTTAAACATATCCACATAAATTTATTTTCAGATGACCTTAGCTAGCTTTTGCTAATCACTAAGATGTGAGTGAGTATTACATACCTCCCAACATTATAAGTAGTCATGTGGTTAGAGTCATGGCTACAGATTATTACACATTATTGTGATTTTTAGGGCTGTTGAACACTGTGATAACCTTATACCACCACCAATCAATCCTGCAGGAGGGATTGAAAATTGGGCAGAGAAATTTGATTCCAAATAAGTGTCCGTCTTCCTAATCAAGGATTCCTGTGAGTTATGGTTGCATGTAATCAACAGCTAGAGACCTATCTATTGGCTACCTTTTATCTCAATAAATCAGAGTGGATTTAAATGGCTACTATGCTAATTATAGCAGACTATGAAAAACGTGTAAATTAATAAAGAAAAATGAAAGTCTAATTTAATTACAATTATTTGTATGGTGTCATATATATGTACAGTATATTTGTAGACATTTGATACCACTCTAAATTATAGATTGGTTAAGTGCATTGTACTATAATAAACAAACATGTATATACACCTATTTAAGATCACTTATAGTATCACTTATCACTCTAGTATACTAGATAAAGATACTGTATATATAACTGTAGTTAAAGGTGAAACCACTTATTGGGCCAACATAGGAGACAATGTAGTCACAAAGGCACATTATCATGAATGTACTTAAATCATATGATTACATTTGCTTAGTTAAAGTCTTAATTATATTTTAAAAATTAAAATGTTAGAATATGTTGCATATGTTGTTGATTTTTCTTGTTCATGAGTATGGTGTCAGATACCAGATTTACATATTTCTTTTGTCTATTAGATTACAAGTAACTAAAAATGTTTATTTGCAGCACATCTAGGTTGCAAAGTTATCTGATTTTCTGTAAAAAGATTACTATAATGATGTCATTAAAAGCTAGAAATTAAATCACTATTTATTCTTGACAATAAACACCTCCAAATGGTATATTTATTTAGGTGCAGATTTACCATGCAGCACTGTGCAATGTATATATTCAAAAGGAATTCTCGGATTCCAGATTATCCAAAATCTTTCTTATTATACCTATATAAAATGTATTGATTCTTTCTGTTCTTTTTGCTTACAAAGGAACTCCCATCGGTTTTTTTTCTTTTTTCTTTTTGCTTTGGTGGTATAGATATGTAGTATGTACAGTACCTAGTAATTTGTCCGTAGTAGGGAGAAGTTAGGTGAAGCAGTTTGCTGGAAAACTTACCTGAAGTTTGACATATATGTCCTTAGTTCCCGGTTTTCTTTTATGTGAACTACCTGCATTAACTTCTTTTTTCACAGTTCTTTAGACTAAATGGGATGGTACTATTGTCTGACATCAGATGCCTCATAAGTAAAGCCCTGCATTGCTAATAGTAAGGAATAATAATAGTAACATAAAACCAAGTTTGAGATGAACTCACTGTGAACTACAGAATTTTTACAGTAGTTAGAGAGAATGGTCAAATTCTTAGAGTTGCACAGTCAGAAGCAGTCTCCTTCCTTTTCTGGTATGATGTAATGATGTCTTGGCAATTTAGCTGTTTTTGGGGGGTTTTTTAACTGTACGTCACAATTGAAACCCCTGCTCTAATACAGAGGACTCAACATACCTCGCAAATAATGGTTTTCATAAGGATCTTTCGTAGATTCATTTGGTTGCTGCCATTATCAAATCACTCATTGGTTGTGAATGCCAACTAAATGGTTAATATTTGAGGATCAGCTCATTTATAAAATTCCCAGGTATTATCACATTTTATATTGATGCCTTGCCATGAGATATTTAGTTAATATAATAACAGAGAATATTACACTGTTAATGAACTTTAGTACTAATTTATGACTAGGTAACTGGTATCTCATGGACTAAAATCTGTGCTATAGCGCCAACCATGTAAAATCATGTAAAAGCCTGTCTGGTGGTACTTGAGAGGTATATAACTGTCTAGTTTGAGATGAGTAACTGATCCCATCTGTAAGTTTATACATTCCATGTACATTGGGGAAACCAGCAAGTGTTCTGGTAAAATGGCTGATGTCACATTAAAAGGATGCAATAATACAGGGGGAAATTGTTGGTCTTACCTACCATTTTGCCAACTAAGGGTCTTATTACTTTTACTATCAGAATGTGTTCCATCCAAGTACCACTTTGAAAACGTAAGTTTATATATCAAAACACAATCCTTGTAAATGATACCTCATTGAAGGATTGATGTGTGGCCCCATGCACTGTGCTGCTTTTTATTTTAGTTTCCAGCTAAATACATTTTATGATTGTCTCCAAGCAGGATTTGTTTGCAAGTAGGTTTGAAATGTTATGATTCTGTTTTTATACTTCTATACCTTAGTCTTGTAATAATATTTAAGACACCTTAAAGGTATGGTGCTAATCACGCTTATGTCACACAAGCAACCTGCAGATAATTTGATTGGCATGCTTGCCAAAGGACATATACAGGAGATACTTATAGACACAATGACTGCATTCCAGTGTGATATTTTTTGCTGTCATTGTGTGACATCACAAGAACAGACACCATGACTTCCTGATTGCCTATATTCCTCAATAATACTAAAGTATTTTACTGTATTATAAACTGTCTCAGTGTTGGAATTGGAATTGGAGGGGTCAATATTATACACATATGTATCATTCTAAATCCATATCAGTATTTGCAGTGTACATCATTGTGTATTCTCCCAGTGCTCAAAAGATGAAATCGGTTTACCCATCATCCTATAAACAATAGACAAAGCTAGTATTTGTGAAACGGATTGAGAAAGACATTTAAAATGTATAATTGGCATAGACTCTTGAAACAATCAATATTCATAACATTGTAAAAGCAGGGTTGCAATCCTCACAGCACTTCCTAGAATAATGATACTGATGTCATTGGTACGCCTAACATAATAATTTACTTAAATAACATTATTTTTCTTCTAGGAGCTGTATACATAATATAAATATAATATATATCTATCTATATATATATATATATATATATATATATATATATATATCTTATACAATATAAATATACAATGTGAATATTAACCACAATCATCCTTATATTAAATTGTATAATATTTAATCTAGCTAAAAACTCATTGATAGTATAACTACTTGTGTCTCAATTTCTTTAATTCACATTGAAATCTTGTAGATCTCTAACTAGGAAATATTATAGGAAAAAAGTGTTTATATTGTTTATTTCATTGCCAGCCTTGGCCGTTAGTTACACGTGGATTTTGGCTATAACATAATTAGCGCTCCATCCTTATATTCAACTCCTGACTACTGGCACCGATTATTGAATTTTTCATGCAGTATTCAGTCTACTGACTCAGTCAATTAAATATCTTATTGTATCTGATTTTTCAGTGTCAATGTCACTGTTAATCTCTTAAATCCACATCAAGTCAGAAGCATAAATGTATTCATTATATGATGTTAAATGAAGACGCTGGGAAAGGAAAATCTGAAAGCTACTAAATGTATGGGAAAGCATTCCAGATACATTTACACAGATGCATATTTTGAAGATCAGTGGATTATACAGAAATTAGAGTAAAATAACACCATAATAATAAGAAAGTATAAAAAAGGAATTTCATATAGTATAACATTTTCACTGGGAATTCTGTTCATCATGAGTTCCTCGAAAGGTGAACAATACAAGCACAACTTGTATGGGAACTCAACTTATTACCTTGTTAATCTACCAGGACTCGTCATACAATATTTGCTTTACCACTAGCGCTCCTGTATCCCACCCAGCCTACATGGAAAACAGAAACCTGTTATATATCTCGAAACATAAATGCCATGTGTGTAATCTGCAAAAAAAACAATCATTCAGTAATGCAAAACTCGACTGCTTGCACATGCTGTAGATTGCAAACCAGGTCATTTGGAGCTCTATGCTTTCATGCAGATATAAGGTATTTAAATCATTCAGCAGTGAAAACTGCAAAATTCTGTCTTCCAGCAAACTATAACACTGGGTTGTGGCAGTCTTTTCTACTGCACGCTACACACATCACATACAATATCTAAGATAAGACAAAAAGAAGAGGCTCTCTTACCATGCACAGAGAAATGCTTTTCTTTCAGCTACATCCAACACTGCTGTATCCAGACGGGCAGCATGAGTGATCCTTGGGCCTCACACAAAAGCAAGATAATTGGCTCTCAATGAAGAGATGTAAACATCCATCATAATGGCACTGGTGCTGAAGCTGAGAGCTACCTCAGCTGTTCTATGTACTCTGTGAGATGATGTCACACACATCATCTCCGTGTGCTCTCATTGGCTTTTTTACCTGGATCGTTTCTTAACCCTAAGCTTGCAGCTTCCATTCACATGCAGACCTTTGTTATAACACTAGCTGCACTGGAGATGATTAGCAAATACATTGGAAGTGATAAATAAAGCGATTTAATAGATAGATTTTACTGCATTTGTTTTCTTCAATCAACTGATTTTGTTTCTACCAGTTTGCATATGCTATTTAAATATAGTTTTTAATTGTTAAAAATAAATGTATTTCCTGGAAGCACAAATACTATTTTGCCCAGATTTTTCTATTGCTACAATGACAACACAGAAACGCACACGTTATTATTGTTCTTTTAACCTTAAAGGTTAACCCTTTTGCGTAAGAAGATGAAAACACAACGCGTTTGGGGCTTCTTGCAGATTATAAGTGCTACATATGTAAGTGCTACATATTGACTATACCTTTATGTATAAATATATGCATTTATATAAATTTTTGGTTAAATTAAATCATGCCCTCAACAATGGGATATAATGAAAATTAATCACTCTTTGGCCACTCATGGTGTTAAACAAAATAATCACTTTTATAAGTTCACCCCATCTTTAAAGTAGGTGGCCTGAGTACCAAATCAACATCCTTTCAGACAGAACACACTGGCAGGGAAAGAGTTACACTGTTTCATTCATTTTTTTCTGTACTCTTTATTAGTCTGTACTTTACAATTCTGATTGTTCCTGACGTCAGTAAAAAAAGACAAATTCTGCATGCTGAAAAAAACATCATTATTTTTGCTGCTTCCTACAACCTTTGCCCATAAAGTACAAAGGATTTGTAGTTTCCCATATAGAGAGATATCGAGAGCAAAGAGTTATTCTAGTTGTTTCACATTTTTTGTTATTTGTCACTATTTTACCTGCAGCGTTAATTGTTTCTGGCTTTAGCACAAACTGACTCCATGTGTTGTTAAGCACCATCATTTTGTATCTCTTCCTACTCACAGTGGTTTTATTCTAAAATATAAAAGATACAGAATCTGCAGTGCCAGTTGAACTGAATTTCAATTAGTAAATCTGAGTTATTCTATATGAGTTTTTTTTCAGTTGTCACTCAGGAATGTTAATTGCTTTTGGCTTCAGAAATGAATGACCCTATGTGCAGTGCAGGGTTTCTATTTTTATTCTACCCTGTACCATAGAACATCCACACCAACATTTTCAGTGGCCTAAAAGACACATTTGAGTCAGGTGGTGTGGTTAGAAGCATGGGTAGTGCATACTCCCAACAATTCTGGTGTCCAAATTGGGACACCTGTATTGAGGGTGAGACTAGATGTGGGGGGCTAGTTTGGGTAGTAGGGCAGGATGCAGCTACAGAGCATCCTATGGTGCCATGTGGGAACTGCAATGTAGCTCTTTGCGGCAACAGATTTAACAGTTCCCTGTGTTAGTCAGAGGTAATCAAAGGATCTCTGAGCCCATGATCCCCACTATCCTGCTCTCGCAGCTATGTGCAGAGGCGTATCTACTGAAAATAGTGCCTATGGCAAGCACTGAAATTGTGCCCCTGTCCAAATATCTAAAACCCATTTATTAGCCCCTGCTGCCCATATATATATAAATATTAGTCCCTGCTGCTGATATATATATATATATATATAAAAATATATAAATATTAGACCCTGCTGTCGATAGCAGGTATAGATCAACACATTAACACACAAACCCAGATCAATTGAAATTCACTTGTGATCTCAGCACTGAAGGTATATATCAAATAAACAGAATCAGACATACAAATCCTGTATTTGCAGGTAAACAATAATAATATATGAAACGTAGCATTGCAGGTATAGATCAAATAAACACATGAAAATAGCATTGCAGGTATTATAAGTGCTACTGAATAAGACATATTAACCTTGTATTTGCAGGTATACATAAATAATGTATGGAAACATAGAATAGCAGATATGGATCTACAGAATAACACACAAACACAGCTTTGCAGGTACAGATCAATTGAAATTCACATAAAAACACGGCATTAAAAGGTATATTTAAAACCCCCTGAATTACAGGCATAAATCACAGGTTGCACACCCCAAAGCCAGCCCTGGCGTCCACACTGCCCACATAGAACCTGACCAGCACCCAGATAACACACATAAGATTTGCCATCTTTGTCCCCAAATAGCCCAGTACAAGTCAACTTTGTCCCCAAACAGTCCGGCCTGTGCCATCTTTGTCCCATATACACCCTGCCTGTGCCCCAAGGCTCAAACCTCCTGCTAGTGCCATCTTTGCCCTTCCACAAGTATACATCTACGATACACACAAACACTTTTACAGCCACTCACTAATTCACACTTTCATTCAGACAATTCATCCACACATTAACTCATGCTATCCCTCATTCAGACAATTCATCCACACATTAACTCATGCTCTACCTCATTCAGACAACTCATGCTCTCCCTCATTCAGACAATTCATCCACATATTAACTCATGCTCTCCCTTATTCAGGCAATTCATCCACACATTAACTCATGCTCTCCCTCATTCAGATAACTCATCCACATATTAACTCATGCTCTCCCTCATACAGACAACTCATGCTCTCCCTCATTCAGACAACTCATCCACATATTAACTCATGCTCTCCCTCATACAGACAACTCATCCACATATTAACTCATGCTCTCCCTCATTCAGAAAACTCATGCTCTCCCTCATTCAGACAATACATTCAACTATTAACTCATGCTCTCCCTCATTCACTCTATTCATCCACACATTCATTCACACTCTTATATGTACCCCCTCTCTTTCCCTTGTCACTTTCTAAGCGGCGGCGATCCTGGGGTACCAATGGATAGCTCGGGGTCCTGAGGATATCCTGTCCAAAAAGCGACACAATCGGCCAAGGGGACCCAGAGCAGCAGCAGTTTAAAGTTTCCCCTGGCCCAAACCCCACCACCTGTGGGTTAACTCCATTAAGGGGCACTCTGGTGGGGTTGATGGTGTCCGGGATACAAGAGGTTAAAGTCCAGGGGTAGGGCATGTGAAACACAGACAGGGTAGGACGTAAGGGAGAAAAACGCACAAAAAGTAATCACCACATATACTGAGAAATACAGAAATCAAACAATAACTTCTACAGATGGCACCTATTAACCCTGGGCCGTCACAGTGACCATACTCTTTCTTGTTGTGAAATGAATAATAACACTTTCAAATAAGAATATGTTTCATTTGGACACTTCACATATTAACTGTTGTTTGTATACTCATTATTGGGCCTTTTGGGGTCGTAAATCTAGGTTTATGCATTGATACACTTATACCCACCAAACATTTTGAAGTACTAGAAAAGACTGACATCATGAAAATGATTTAGAGGTAGTGATGTGTTAATCCAAGGACTATACACTATTCTTGTATTAACTGCCATTTTGTTTTTAATAGAAATATCTCAATGCTATGAATTTCACCCCATCACTTTCTCCCAATTTAACATCCAAAGGAACTGTGACAAAACCAAACAGAAGAACATTGCCATGCAAGCATCAAAACTTGAGACAAGAGCTAAAATTAATTTGTATTACTAAAGCAATAACTAAAAGAAAATGAACACATAGGTAAAAATATTGTAATGAAATTATGCAATATCACAGTAGGTAATCAATTTACAGGGAATGACAGAAGTGGGCCAATACTATACATATATTTTGTACATTTTTATTTTAAGTTAAAAAAACTCCAGAAAAAACGCCAAAACGCAGGAAAATGCAGTGGCAGTTTTCTTGGCGTTTTTCATCAACAAAAAAAACGCAGGACAAAAACCCAAGTGGAAACCTAGCCTAATGCAGCTCCTTGGTAAGCAATATAGCCATGAAAAATTAGATAGGATTCGCCAAACATGGGTTACTTTGAAATAGTGGCGAGCTAAGCAATATATGGCCATATAGATATATATGTCAACATGTCAGTCATGTTAACCCGTTAACTCGACTGTAATGCAGCTTTAAGACTATGAACGCCATTGTGCCCGTCTTTTAGTGCTTGATTGCTCATAGAAAAGAATCACTCTGCATGAGTTCCCCTGGGGGAACTTTGTGTTAATATAAAAAATAAATTGGATATTCTGCACAGTGTCATGTTTTTAAAGTTTTTTAGTTAACATGAATGATTTTATCATATTCTTTGCTGTATCTAAAATTATCTTTCCCAATTGAATTCAAAATGCTTTCCTAGTATATAAACAAAATGATCAAATGCTTTATTTATGTATTGCTAATATTTTACATTTTTATTATTTTGAATGTTTTCCTCTCTTCAAGCATTTCCATATAAAAGTGCCAACAAATGATAGATATGCACTATATTTTATTTTTCAGATATAATCTCAATAGAGTGGTTTGCTCCTTTCAGTCATCCACTTAAGCAATAAATGTATAGTTAAGCTACAACCAATGTTCATGGGAGAGTTGACAACATAAATTACTTAGTTATAATGAAGACAAATAGCATTCTAGTCATGGACACCTACAGCACCCAGAAGGGAGATTGGTAGTGATAGAGTTGCCAGGCAACCATTACCAGACTTACACCACATATGTAGTATATGTTTTGACAATTTCTGGTAAATGATGTGATCATTTCAATTCAATGTTTTAAATGTACTGTTATGTATATACTTTTATATATAGGTATATATATATAGGTATATATATATATATATATATATATATATATATATATATATACATACAAAAGTTTGTGTGCGTATATATAAATATATGTGGACTAAATATGTAATGATAATAGCAATGTATTTGTATAGCACTCAGCTGCCAGAAGACATTTCCTATGTATACATTAAAAGTAAAAAGTGTTTTTTCCACATTATATACTACAACACTAAATGACACACTATAACATGTCATCTGTACACCCAAGAGAAAGAAAAATCAAATTAAAATGCACTCAGTATGTCGATGCTTGTCCCCTTGTGTAGCAGTGAAGTGTCAGCCTCTGTGATTGCATTGTTATAAAGCATACACATTTTTAAACCAGTACTTCAAATGTATTTTATTATAGTACAGTGTAATATAATGTTTACAGTTGTTTGGTATACACAGATTATCAGCACAGTGTTCCTCAACTATGCTTAATGTTGTTTTACGAAGCCACATTCTTATCTAGATTAAAAATGCACACTTCAGAAATGCAGTACAATGCCACCCTGCATAATACATTTTATATAAGCATCCCTGGTTAAAGAGTACATCTGGTACTTTGAAGTTTTAAGAAATCAGAAGAACCATTACATTTGTTTCTATAATGATTGCTTTAAATGTAAAACTTTACTCTGGGATTGCTTTAAGTTTGATTTGATGAGTATAGCTCTTCATACATTTAATTTCTGAAAAATAACTAGTAGCATCTAGTAAATGTCTAGTAACAAATGGATAAAATATGTAACAAGTAAGTATATACTTAAGGACTAACATAACAATGTAAATCCAACAAACAAATGCTGATTGTATTTATTCTGATTTGGTTTGCTGCATGCTATAGTGGCAGGGGTGAACTGGCACCTTGTGGGGGGGGGGTCAGGTGAAGCCAAATGGCACTTTCAGCCCCTTTTCCCTCCTGGTAACTCACATACACACTGGCATACATATTAACACAGACACACTCCCTCTAACACATACACAATCGTGCTAACACACACATACTTACACTAACACATATTTACACATACTCTCACACACTCTAACATGCACTCTAACATTCTGACACACACTTCCTCACATACACTTAAATAGTCACAAACTTACACATACACATTCATAGTCACAAACTTACATATACACATTCATGCTGACGCACTTAGAAATACACTTTCACACTTATAAACATACATACATACCTACACCCTCCCTTACCCTCTCACTCATTCCCTCACCCCCAGCTCTCTTATTGGCTACTCGCTAGGTCACATAACAGCACGTTACCTGACCCAGCTGCGTTACCTTCTCCATGAGTGGCCAGCTCCAGATCAGACCAGCTCTTCGTGCAAATTTTGGACTCTACTGCCGCATAATGTGAGGTCAACAATAACAATTTAACTATTTGCGTGTACTAAGATGTGTTAAAGAAGTTTCTACACCATTTTATACATTGTGTGGCCTTGTAGATTACTTGGGTTAATTATTAATCATTAAATCAGAATACAATGCAAATTTGAATGCAGAATACTTGGCAAATAATCAGAGATCCTTATGATAAACCTATTTTTGTTACAGTGCATATTAACTGTAAGTAAAAGTTGTAAGATGAATATATGTACATGTTGAAGTGGTTGTAATCTGTGTTAGTTTGATGCTCTCAGTTAGTAAAAGCTGTGACTTATTTATAAACATCTAAATTAATTGAAGCAAATATTTAAGACATAACTAGGACATGTTTAAATATTTTACATTAATTATAAACAATAACAGAAGGAGAGTAAGCAACATAGAAAGAAGAAAATGACACTTGTATCGGTTTCATCTCATTATTATGAATATATGTGCTTATATAGTTTTGCACAAAAATATGCATCCACTATCTGGCTTATTTTTCATAAACTAAATGGACATGACTGGCCTTTTTTAACCATTTGAACCAGGTCAGTGTAGCATATTTAACAAGTACCTGGGAACTGGTTACGTGATGCCCCATGGAAGCCTGGGTAAATGGATTTTGTTTATTTCCAACTTAGTTTTCCTGATAAATAAGACATTTTAATTGTATTATTATATGCATACATATTAAATGGAATTATTAATTGTATGTATGTCAAGGTAAGGGCATAGTTCACTAAATGTGAGGCAAGGGTTGTCTTGGCTGCAATAAATATGTAGTCATACTCACTTCTATCCTGGTCTTAAATGCACACATCATACATATGGTTTCTAATTTCATTGTATTAGCTTTCCCCCAAAGCCTTTATTTGGCTTCAGCTTTTTTTATGAATCACAGAAAAGATTATTCTCACTGAAATAATAATATTATAAGGTTGAGAACCTAATTATGTGCTGAAGCAAAGCAGCACTATCTTGTTATTTCCCTGGCCATGAACACATGAAACCAAATAGTTCTTACTACAAATAAGAATGTTACCCATAAAAATGTATGTTCTACCACATACTTTATAACCTTCAATAGTATAAATACATCAACATAATTCAAATACTGTGGAATAATGTAATGTGCATACATATATTTTTCTCACAGTAAACTTTTGTCTAGTTGTATTATGTATAATCTGATTACTCAAACACTCTCACATGTCCCCTTTTCCTCATTATAAAGTATACAAGCAGAGCTTTGATAAACAAAAAGCAGAAATTACACATGGAAATTATGGATGAGTGAAATCCAAACATATACTAAATATGTATCACAAATGTGTGTCCTTTATTGTTGTAGCAACTTAATCTCCTGCAAATCTAATGCATTATAAATAATAACTTATGGTACAGTAAGTTCTCAAAGGTCCAATAAGGAGTATAATATATAATCAAGTAACCTAGAGTTATTCGCCTTTGCAATGTCAGAAGGACATTATTAGTAGATCTAATACAAGAACATTTGCCATCATTTGACTTTTGACAATTGATTGATTTGGATGTTATACGAGACAGACTTTAATTAAACAAAAATGTGAACAATTATTTACACATACCCTTTTTGTTCACTAACAATTCAAATATATTTATCAAAAGTGGAATCTATCAATGCATTCAAGGTTGTATTCCCCATAAGGCAAAATAACCCTACATTCTTTTTGGGATTATGTGATAGGCAAAAAGGCAAAGACCTTAACAGTAACTATACCAGGTAAACAGCACTTCTCCCTTTTCTTACCCAAAACCTTTTTTTACTACTTTCTTCCTATTTTTACAACCTTCTGTCTGGCAGCACCAGTTCCAGTCCTACCTTCATAACATTTTATTTATTTTTTTCTAGTATTTGGGAACACTACTAGTCCTGCTTGACAGTGCCTAGAATATGAATGTACCCTACATACATTATTTCACTGAGTGAACATCTAAAGTGAATTTCTCAGCACAGGAGGCATATGGTATGTATAGAACGGCTTTAAAGTGACTCCATGCTTCATTTTTTATCATGTTTTCTTCATTCTGCCTTTCTCAGCATGAACTGAGCACAGTACATGCATTCAGTATTAACCTAGAGCAATCTCTACGTGATAGTCTTATACCTTCCTATACTTTAAAGCAGTAAAATAGAATTTTATAGTACTGAATATACAATTTTTGGTATCTCTATTCTTACCAATCCTGTGTATGGGGATAGGAACATTTCCCCTGTCCTACTATTAGTTTTTGTAGTTACACGCATTCTATTTGTTTTTGGTGCAGAAATCTTCCAAGACCTTAACATGAAATAATCTTCTTACATTTTTTAGTCATTTTGTCCAAATGATAAAATTATTCAATGACAACATTTTTTTGGGAATATTTTAATAAATATAAATGCACACCTTGATAATTAAAGCCAGTACACAGTAGACGGCTGTCATTAAAATATAATTTCCCTCTAACTCTTCTCATACTTTGTTGTCATCTGTAAATATTCTACCCTTCTTAGCATGATATGGAAACGTTATAAAAAGTAAGACAGAAAAAAACAAACTGCGTATCATCTAAACTTCTCTTAACGAGTTGTATCTATTTGCATATTGTATCACATTGTAATATCACTTACCCGTACTCTTATCCTTCTTTAATTAAAAGTTCATTAAAAAACATGATTTGCCCTTAGACCTAGCATACTTAAAACTAACATGGTTAGAAGAATTTTATCTCTGTCGAAGGATCTTAGTGGAGTAACATCGGCTTTACTTTTACTCATTCACTTGAACAAATCCACCGGTTCAAACATTCCATTATCTTAGTTATTGCACATTTACCTTCACCAATATGCACACCCATTTCACAATAAATCATAATCAGTTTGCCAGAGAGACAGCAGATTCTATAGTATTTTTGCAATAGGGGAAAGAAAAAATTAGCATTAATATCGAAAAAGACAACTTAGAAAATTCAAGATCACATGAGCATGTGTTTAGAAATATTGGTACTGAAGAAGAGAAACCTGCTGTTAGGTATAGGGGACTTGGTCATAGTAATTAGTAGTGAAATCACCACACCAGACCAAATGGCATTAACTGTTCTCAACAAAAGCAAAAGTGTGAGGGAAAGGGTTGAAATGAGGAAGAAAATAATGTATCCTGTTATTTGTCTCCTATTTGTCATTAACTCTGTCTCCTGTTTGTGTTTCACCCTATTGGCCAGCTTCCCTTAGATCCCAACTTTCATCCTACTGGCCTCTCTCCCATTCACTCAGACTTCTTTTGCATTGGATTGACTGGCTTCTGTTTATTTCCTCTTTTTATTCCTCTTAGCCCCCAAACAGCTTGTCTCTGCCATCTTTGCCAGGAAACAGCTTGTTAGGGCCCTCAAACAGTTTCTCTGTACCATTATTGCCACCAAACAGCTTATGAGTGCCCCAAACAGATTGACTGATCTATATGGACTTTTGTGAATATTTTAATATACACTTTAATTGATAGACATGAGCAGAAAAACCTTTAAAAGCTATCATTTTCGGATACCTCAGCTGTTCATTATGTCATTACATAAACAAAATCATGATTACATTGTTAATTTAAAAATTTTTTAGTATACAAACGAGACATATATATATATATATATATATATATAAATATATATATATTTGTGGTGCGACACCAGAAACACCCCAGAAACACCCCCTTAGGTTGGTAGGGAAGGGGCCTACCTCACGGAAAGGAGAAGGAAAAGGGACAGGAAAGATTGAATTTCGAAACTGAAGGGAGCACAGAGAGTGAACTGAGGGTGGGTCTGGGCGGGAACAACGCAAACATAACGCCCTGAAGGAGAGGATGCTGAAGGGGGTATAAATACCCCCTAAGTCCCCTCCCACAAATATAGGAGATAAACAGCGACAGTGTCAGCGTGCAAATGAGTAAATGGCAAAAACAGTGGTTTTGATTTTTTTTACCAATAGGATCATCTTATTTTCAGGCCTTTTCATTTTTTATTTCAATAAGATGCAACGTTTGGGAGATCATCTTATAATCAAGCAAATATGGTATTATTAATCTAATTTACTTGTTTCAGCAAACTGGCTAAGGAACTGTGTAAAAGGGGATGTTGCTTATCTCTGCTTTTAAAATCATTTTATTATTTTTGTATTTACTGTTAAAATACAATTAAAAAATAATATTTTTTCAAAATATCTAAAATTATTAAGTTTATTTACATCAACATTTGACCAGCAAAAAGATCACAACAACCCTTGTTGTTTTCCCTGTTTATTTAATAAATGGCTAGGGCTTTATATTTCTTGTAAATTACTGTTTACTTTTCTATTTTCAGTTTGGTTCTTGACAAATAAAAGTTAAATTAAATTTGGCCAAGGCTTCTGTAGAGAGTGGCCTTGCAGTGTTTGAATGATCAAAGGTCAGAAAACCTTTTACAACAGAACAAAAGCAAAGACCTTGTATTCAATACTAGTGAATTAGAAGAGAGAATTGCTTACAAAAATGTCTCATTATCATTTAGTTTAGAATTAGGTTAAAATGGAATAAAACAAAACAGACAGAATCTTAACCCCTTAAGTCCCAGGGGTTTTTGGTACCTCAAAGGCCATTTTTGCGCTATGTCGGTTCAGCGATTATTCTCTTTTCCTGCGAATAGTGTACCCATGTAAACTATATATTGTTTTTTCAAGGAGAGATAGAGATTTCTTTTGATACCATAGTTAGATCATTAGCTAAAAATTTAGGATGAGAAATTTAGTAAAAACCAGCGAAAATTAGACAAAAACAACTTCATTTTTTATATATTTTCCCTCTGAATCCTCACCAAATTAGGTAAAGTGATGGAAAGTCACTGAAAAAACGTCAGCCTGATCTCCCGTGTAGCGGCAGGATGTGTCTGGTATATGTCCATAGGGGTTTCTTAGATGCGTTTTATGGATGTACCAGTACGTCTATAGTGCAATGAAGAGGTTAAAACTGATGCAGCTGTATGTTTGTATCACAAACCAGTATGTTATACTGCCTTTATTTTGATATTTTGAGTATCACTTACATTCGCCATGAGTTTCCCCTTTGGCATTTTCCCATAAACCATGATGTTTACTCGTTTTACTTTTGTCATTATGGTTACAATATAACATTGTATATTTCTATCAATAATTATGTAGTATAATTATGTAGTATACTTTATTATATTATTTTGCAAACAGTGTTTCTAGACTTGAAGTGAAGGTGCTTAGTGCAACATAAAAGGGAGTAGCAATATTGTCTTTAATTTACTAAAATTACCGATAGCTTTTGCATTTTGTTTTACCATCAACATAATTATTTTGCAAATATTAATGTTTAAGCATAACTAATCAGACTTCTTTCCTGAAGCGATTAATTTTCTCCCCTTTCCCCCACTTTAAATGTTCTTGAGAATAAGAATAATAAGGGAGAAATTAAAAAGCTTACAAATAATAGTTTTATGTTCACAACATTCTATATGATTTAAATTATGTATTTATTTGTCAAAGACAAAAGTTAGCATTTATGAACTAATACTGCTCACAATGTTATATAACTGCAGTAGAAATATAACTTTAAATGTATTATTAAATACTTTTTTCATGCCATAAATGTATTTTTTAACATTAAGCATTAGGCAAAAGGGACAGTTACACAGGGGACAAATAACCTCAGTGCCCTATGCACAGTAGCTCATTTTCGAAGAGGTTGTTGTTCAATGACCTGGTAGATCAATAGGTAAAATGCAAGAATAGATTCTACATCCCCATGTCTTCAGAGTTCTTAGGACTGAAGTCCACAGAGTGTGTCTCGGCTTAACACGCACTTTAAGTCTGCTGTCTGAATGCCCCTTCTGAATGAAGATGTGCATATGTAAGGGACGTATTACCTGTTTTAAATTCTGTAAATGCAGGGATCAACCTGGGATCATAAGCATAGCATGCACCTTGTATAAATAAATGACATTCCTCAGTCCGTAGCAAACACTGATACCATCATTCAGATTCTACAGCATTCTTTATATCAATTTAAAATAGGCAGTTAGAGATATGATAATATCATGGAGTGACCATTTGTATCATTATCTTTGATAATCATTCCCTTGTATTCTGACTTTTGTGTAGATGCCATAAAAAACACCACTAGCGCTTTACACTTAGTGTGTGAGAGACATATTTAAACAAGAAGTCCTAAAATGTTAGTGATGTGTATATTCAGAAAGAGATAGTCTTCTGAATAATTATGTATATATGTGAGGGATGTATAATCTACTTTGCCTGCAAATGCAGGCAACAACCTGGGTTCATAAGCACAGAATGCAACTTGTTAAATAAATTATATTCTTCACTCCTTAACAAACACTGCTACCATCTTTCTGATTCTACAGTATGCTTTTTGTCTAATTAGGTAAGCAGAGATTTGATGATACCGTATTTGCTTGATTATAAGAAGACCCCCCAAAATCTGAATATTAATTTATGAAAAAAAGAAAAAGCCTGAATATAAGACGACCCTATAGGAAAAAAGTTTTACCAGTAAATGTTAATTCATGTAAACTATGTGAACAATTGTTTGTTAATAAACGCTATGATTGAGAAAAATATTTTGTTTTTATTTCCTTTTTTTTCAACCTGCCCCCCCCCCCAGTTATGCACATCTGCCTCCTGGCTTGCCACTCTGCCCCAGAAATGCCTTATAACCCCTATATGCCACTGTGCCCCATGATATGCCTTTTAACCCTCTAAATGCCACTGTGCCCCGTGATATGCCTTTTGACCCGCTATGTGCTACTCTGCCTCCAGAATTGCCTTATACCCCTATATGCCACTCTGGCATTTAGGGAGTCAAAAGGCATATTATGGGTCAGAGTGGCATATAGGGAGGTATAAGGCATTTCAGGAGGCAGAGTGGCGTATAGAGGGTAAAAAGGCATTTCTGGAGGCAGAGTGGCATTAAAGGGGTTAAAAGGCATTTCACAGAGCACTCTGCCTCCAGAAATGCCTTATGCTCCCCATTTAACACTCCTTCCCCCTCCCTCCTCCAAACTTACCAGTGCTTCTGAGTCCCCGGTGCTTAGTCTACACCAGGGATACAGAAGCACCGGTAAGTTGAGGGGGGGGCATAACACAGGAGGATCCAGGTCCCCTGCATCGCTGCGGGGGATCTGGATCTTAGTCTCATAGTCAGACCTATTTGAGGTCTGATTATAAGACAACCCCGATTATAAGACAAGGGGTATTTTTCAGAGCATTTGCTCTGGAAAAAACCTCGTCTTATAATCGAGCAAATACGGTATCTGAATGACCCTTTTTACAACTAGGGTTGCAGGGCCCTTTCCTGGACATTCCTTGAGAGGCTGTGCTTTAGCATGAGACTAGGCATAGTCAGGAGTGAGAGCGTATGTGTGGATTAATCAGTGACAACTAAATGTTTAGTTTAGGATAAAGAAGAGAGATGAGAAAAAGTGGACAGATAGATAAAAGAGAGAGAAAGAAAAAAGGGGGAGCAGAGAAGAACAAAACAAGGGAAATATAATGGAGAGGGGAGAAAAATAAAAGAGGAGAAAAGAGAAAAAAGTGAGGAAAAAGAGAGTCACCTCCATATTCTACAAATCTCTAGCACATGCACCTACTGTAGTTCAGCTTTTCACTCCTGCATCAGCATGAGCAGACACTCGCTGCATGTTGTTCCTCCACATACGTTTCACAGCTACCTCTATCATCGTTTTACCAAGGGCTACAGTAAAATATGCCGGTCAGAAAGATCTCTCTCCCATTCGCAATACAGAGGTTTGTCCTTTTTAATCATACTGCTCCATTGCGTTGCCTTCTTCAGAGGTGCCAGAATTAGATTTCACATCCCCAAACTGAACACAAAATGAGTGAAAAGAAGGGGAAGTTGGATCAGGGTAGCCTAGGGCAGTGCTTCTGTAAAATACATGCAAGGGACCAGGAACCAGGCAGACACAGAAAATGTTAAATATAAAGACTCTTTTATTAAAGCAAAAGAAAATAATAAAATTGTGAACCGAAAGACGTAATTCAAAAACAGCCTGAGTCAGTAATATCAACGGGTAACAACGTGTAATCAGATGAGCTGGGGTCAGGAGTATGGAGATCAGCAAAGTCAGTGTAAGGATGCCAGGTAACAGGAGCCAGGAGGGAAGTCAGAAGAAACAAGGTCATACACAATTACACAGGATCCTCAGGAACGCACTTGGTAGCCGGAACAAAACAAAAGGGCAAGGAGGAAATCAGCCATAGCCTCATGAGTTAAATAGCCTGGCTGGTAGTAGACAGGTGGGTAACCATGGTAACAGAGATGGAAAAGCCATTAATTAAACATCAGCTGAGTAAGTCTGTTAAAGGAAAAAAAGGCAACCACACCTGGCATTCCTAGGCAGTTTCCCATCCAAATACTAAACTGTCCCAACGCTGCTTAGTTTCCAACGCTGCCTAGCTTCAGACAAGTTCAGGCATATTCAGGGTGGTATGGCTGTAGGCATCAGCTGAGTAACCCTGACAATACATTATTGCTAATACTTATATATGTATAAAGGATCTAAAGAAATAGAGGTTTACCCAGGGCCTTATTAGAATTAAAAATGGTCCTAGCTATACAACATATAATACCACAAAACACAAAGAATATCACTCCCTAAAGTAAGAGTTATTTATATTTCAGAGTTCGTTTGTAGTCTGTTGAATTTGAAGCTGTTGGTGAGCTTTGCATATTTAAAAAGCACTCAGTCTGAATTCAAGTGATTGGGGTTCTAAAGATGTGAAGTACAGTTATATGATTTGAGCTGTTCCAATTGTGTCTAGGGATAGCATATGCAGACATGATTAGCATTCAGACATTTTCTATGATAGAATAGTGAAGCAAATGATTTGTTTTAATTACATTCCAGAAAACCAATTTGGAAGTAATTGTCATTTCCCAATGTAACTAAATTCAAAAGTTGTGGTTTTAAAACAATATTTTAGGGGATTTTGTTAATGAAATAACTACAGAATTGAGAAAACTAGTCTACATGGTTTACTGTTCTTATTGCTGATTAGACTGAATATCTGGTTCTGATAAGAACAAAATAGATGAAATAAATAGTATAAGAGAAAAGTTTAAAGTTAGGAAATACTTTGCTTCTGTTATTTTGTTGCTAGCTAGCTAGCTCTATAGAATACCTGTCACATAAATTTCAGCTCATGAGGCAGAATTATCTTTCTCTGTCAAATATCATGCTTTTTTCCCTCTAGAGAGTTCTAGACCAGTGATTACCGATCAAATTATACTTTCCAGTATTCACCCATTGTGATCTATGAGAAGTATCCTAGGCCACTACTGTGCCTTGGAGACTGGAAATCAGTGTTGCAGAGAAAGAGAAACTCTCTGGCATGTCTTAGGGTGCCCACGGCAGAGTTGCAAAGTTAGATGTCTTAGATGTCTCCTTAAATCTATTGGTGATCTGGCAGCGTTTCATGATAGGGCTTGCATCATTAGTGTATATCCCAGCCAGATCAAACAGAGTAATGAGTTTCAAAGCAGGTGAATTGAAGTATATTAAAAATAAAAAAAATCATTAAAATGCCTGAGACATATTTCCTGATAAAATAATGAATGTGAAGTACCACTTTGGCAAGAATTCAACTTGTTTTTTACAGGAGTTAATCTTTACAGGTGTTTCCATTACATGTCATGCTATACACTAATATTTAGTGTTATGTCAAATTCAATACAAAAATGGCACATTTTATACATTTATACATGTATACATTTTATAAAGACTATCGTAGGAAACCTAAATTTCAATATTAACTGTACCACATGTATCCAAATTTAATATACCACGCAAATAAAATAATGATAGAAATAGCACCATTATTCAGGGGCATAAGTAAGTAAAAACCACAGAGCCCTGGTGCGAATATTGCCCTGGGGACCTCCAAGATCACTAAGCAAATTGTCCCACAGTGACACCTTTACCCTAAACAGTTTGTGAGTGCCTTTTCCAAACAGCGTATTAGTGCCATCTTTGCCCCCATTTTGTCAGTGCCCCCAAACAGCTTATCTGTGCCATCTTTGCCTCAAACAGCTTCTCTGTGCCATCATAGACATAGACATCCATTCTCACATACACCTATACATAGACATTCATGTTCACATAACTTATACATAGACATACATGCTCACATACACTTATTCTTGCACATTCATGCTTACATCCTCACATACATACAAAAATGCATACATACCCCCTCCCGCTGGCATCTGCATACCTCTCACCTCTCCTGCAGCTTTCTGTCCAGCTGCTTTCACACTGTGAGGACAGCCTCGGTTTCACCGCTGGTTCACATGACATGACTTTTATACCTTCCTTGCATCCTGTGCTGATTCAAAATAGTTTAGAAAGGGCCCTTCTGACCTGGACCAGACAAACAAACAGACATAAAAAACTGGGCATTTAGCAGGTTTTTTTTCATTAGCTTTTGTTGATGAGTAAAATAATTTTCAAATAAAAGTCAGAAAAAGCCCGTTTTTCAAATTTTCACCATATTTTAAATTTTTTTTATACTAAATTAGATTATATGATTAAAATAATAGCATCTAAACAAAGCCCTTCTTGTTCTGTAAAAAACAATATATTAACCTTTTTGGGTGCAGTAAATGAGAGAGAAGACAAATACAGTTAAACATGAGCACCACAGAAATCTTAAAACAGCTATTGTTGCAAGTGGTATAAAAATAACTCATTAGCATGAGGTTGCTTACTGGCTTACTGCTTGAGTCTTGAGTTGGTATATGTCACACACAAAATATGTTATATGGACATGGATGCCCATGCATAAGTATATGTGAGCATGAATGCCCATGTACAAGTGTATGTTATCATGGATGTCTATATAGAAGTGCATGTGAGCATGGATGTCTATGTATAAGTGTGTGTGAATATGTATGTGTAAGTATGTGTGTGTGAGCATAGTTGTGTAAGAATTTGTGTGTGAGCATGTTTGTGTAAGAGGTGGGAGACGAGGTGTATCTTAGCATGAGTGGTGTTAGAATGAGTGTGTTTACATATGTGTGCCAGAGCGTTTAGGGGGGCAAGGGGCAATGATGGCACAGACAAGCTGTTTGGGGGCAAAGATTGCTAAGATAAGGTATATGAGGGCACTCACAAGCTGCTTGGGGCAAAGCCGTTTGGTGGGTAATTTAGGTACTCACAAGCTTTTTGGGGACAAAGGTGGCACAGTGAAACATGTTGCTTGGTGAGATTGGAGGTTGTGATGTCGAGTCTCTTGTATGTTTCTTACCACTTTATTGGGGTAATCGATTTGTAGAGTTATTTAGCTAACTATCAATAGTGTTATGATTATAGAATGAATCCCTGCTCTTTTTATAATTGACAGCCAATTCATAATAATGGTAATAATGTCATTTTTATGTTTTTACTGCATTATAGGTTACTAGTCTTAAATGAGTTTCCTGAACTGTCTACACATTTGTAATGACATTTATTCTAGTATTCGAAGATCACCATAGAAACCACTGTGAACATATTGCTTTGAACTCTAATACCTATCAGCAACATTGATAGCAGACATCATTACCAATTGATTCTAATCAAAAGCACAGCATTTATCAGCAGTATGTTAATGGAAGACTAATGCAGTGTGTAATGCAACGTCAATGGGTTTTTCTGCTTTTTTCTCCTTTTCTTTTTCTTAAATAATGGCATATTGACTAACAGTTCATTGATTTTTTGTTTAACATCAAAAATAAAATAGCATGTAATACAGTTTTAAAATGCCAAGAGGTAAGGAGTATTCAATTACACCTTTGGCATCAGCATACTGCCTGAAATATTATGATGTTCATGGTAAACATTTAGACTGTATGAATGAGTATAAGGTTTAAATAGTACCACCAATAGTTTACCACTGGCTGTAATAATATTTTTTTGTTCCATAGCAATATATATATATATATATATATATATATATATATATATATATATATATGGGACAGGCAGGCTGTTTAGAGGGTCAGAGGTGGCACAGGCAGGTTGCTAAAAGGGCAGAGTTTGCACAGACAGGCTGTTTCATGGGCAGAGTTGGCACATGTAAGCGGTTTCAGTGGCAGTTGGCACATGCAGGCTGTTTCAGTAGCAGAGTTGGCACAGGCAGGCTGCTTCACGGGGCAGAGGTGACACTGGCAGGCTGCTTCATGGGCAGAGGTGGCACAGGAAGGCTGTTTCATGGGCAGAGGTGGCACAGGCAGGCTGCTTCAGGGGCAGAGGTGGCACAGTAAGGATGCTAAAGTGGCAGAGTTGGCACAGGCAGGCTGTTTTAGGGGCAGAGGCCTACCACATCAATGTCTGGTTTAGTGTATAGTGATGAGTTACGCTGTACCACATCAATGTCTGGCTCAGTATATAGTGATAGGAGTTATGCTGTACCATACCTGTTCAGTAAATATTATTTATTTAAACTTATTTAATGTATTTATAAGTTAATCTTTTATTGTTTCAGCTTTTTAGCTTTTTTTCAGTTGACACACAGTTTACAAATTTCTGAAATAAATATTCTTGCCAACATATTTTTTTTTGTGCAGGAGTGCCACACACAGGATCCGCTCCGGGGGCCAAATACTCTAGGTTGGGTAGAATGTGCAATTCTCAACAGTGATAGAGAGACAGGGATACAGATACAGGAGACAGGGTGAATAAATAATTTGAAGGCCAGTCTTGGAAATGTTGAGCTTCAGGTATTAAGATGCTTTCCAGGATGCAATTTTAGACAGACAATTTAGGAGGCAAGTTAGAAGAAAGGCTGAAAGGTCAGAAGAGGACAAATTGTTGAATGAGTCCTCAAATTGGGGAAAGTGTAGCTAGAGAACCGTAGGGGCCCCAGATATGGTCATCACGGTCAGGGGAGATCTGTGTCAAGAATGCCATATAAATGAAGAGTTTGGGAAGGTCCAAGAGGATTACAAAAGAAAAGTGATCTTTTGTTTTATCAGTAAGGAGATAACTTTGCGGAGTGCTGTCATGGTAGGATGTTGTGGAGGTTACTCAATTGAAAAGTGAGTTAGGTGATTGTATGATAAACATTCCTGGAATTTAGGGGTCATTAAGAGAAGGGAGACAGACTAGTCAAGGTGTCTTCAAAATGGGAGATATGTGTCACTAACGGCGGTTCAGGCTGTGGATCCACGCTGCAGTACAAGGAAAGGCGCCCCAAGTGCTAACGGCTCTCATGACGTTGAAACGCGCGTCCCATCTAGATCCTTTGATCTACACGGGGGCGCGTGTCTAGCGGCCGGACGGACCTCACTGCGTCTCCCGCGAACGGAACAAGCAGGGGGCTGAACGCGCGGGCTGCGTCTCGGCTCCCCTGCTCGAGGCAGCACAGGAACCGCCGGCAAGGTAACAATATGTAAGAATGTTTGAAGAGCGTGTAGAAAGAGCATGGATGGATAGGTCCTAGGATGGTAAATATAAGGACTGGAAAGGGACTAAATCACCAAAATAATGTGGAGACCTGGCCATCACACCTATATGGGCTTGTTGGACATCCCATCCCTAAACCATGGGCATTAATATACAGTCCCCTCCACTAATATTGGCAACCTTGGTAAATATGAGCAAAAAAATTAGCTGTAAAAAATTGTCTTTCTTTGATCTTTTCTTTAAAAAATACACAATAATACTCTGTTCTTATGGATATCAAACAATTCCAAACACAACACAGGTTTATCCAAAAGAGAAAAACATATTTGAAATATATTTCCATTGATATTTTATATACATTTTAGCATAAATATTAGGCAACACATAGGTGAAATTACCTTAGTCATATATCACCATGGGTAAGATCAAGGAATGTAGCTGTGATGTGCAGATATAAAAATAGTAAAAGCATTGAAAATGCCCATTTCAAAAGTGCTGATGTTGCTTCCAGAGGGATTTTGAAACTCTGCAGTGAGTAATGCTACAGGTGATTTTTACAAGCTACATACTTCAGCACTCAGTAGCCACACTCTGTGAGTGTGTGTGATATATTTCTTCGTTGCTGCGCTGTTGTTACTTCTATACACTTTCCTTTCACAAGAATAGCCCTTACTGTGGACCAGGGCAGATTTAACAGGGCAGAAATTTCTTGAACTGACTTGTGGCAAAGGTGGCATCTTTTGACAGTACAATGTTTAAAGTAAATGAGCTCTTCAGTATAACTCGTTCTACTGGAAGTATTTGTCTATGGAGCTTGTATGTCAATATGTTTGATTTTATACACCTGCTTTTGCTCATTCATCCAATGGAGCATTTGTGAGGTCAGGCACTGATGTTGGACAAGACGGCCTACTTCCATCTATTGAAATTTAATGTCAAGTTAGTTTATTCAAAGTGCCCAACTGGAACTTGGGTATTCTATCCCGAACCCTGGAACAGTGTCAAATTTAAGTTGGGCGCTGCCTTGGGCCTTACCTCATCCTAAATGTCTTTAATTAAATAAAAATATATAGCATCCTTGAGTATACATATACTTTGTGTAGATGTATTGCTGTGATAAGGCCTTACAATCATAGTCGAGTCATTAAAACTTGATATTACTTTAAGAGGTTAATATATAATTTAATGAATGAATTAACAAGAGTAATGTATTATTAAAGAGTGCAGTGCGTAGCTGTTCTCCACTCTAAGTAGCTGTTATAAATGAATTTAATGAAGCATAATGTAGGTTTGTTGAGTTTTTGTTGTACATTGCAGCAAATCAAAAGTTTGTGTCTCTTATTATTTTAATAGCATATGGCCTTTTAAAAGCACTCCAGGTTCAATGTGTGATGGATCAATTGTGAACACTATAAAATATATATTTTTCTCCATTTAAAATATACTTCAGTTTTTATAAGTGCGTTGAGGCAGAGTTCAGCTGGGAGATACTCAACAGGGTTGAGTGCTATGTTACAGTAAGGCCAGGTGAGCAAGGATGTTTTAGTACTGGAGATCTTAATAACATTAATCATTTATGAAGTACTTTTGCAGGAATGCATTTTTATAAAAGGGTAACCTAAGACTGATGATTAAAGTTCAATGAGGAAGTCAAATCAGTCAGTACTTTAATATCTGAATTGTGAAATAAAGCTATTCACAAACCATAAAAAGGAAATGCTGGATGATGTAAGTTTTACTTGGTTATTTAAATAAATATAACATGAATAAATATGAATTTTGTGCCTGTCAAAAAAAAAAAAAAAACATCACAGAATCCTGTAACATGGAGACGGGTGAGAACGCTTTCAGGAATCCATACATCTTAAATGTTCCATTTAATTAAATGGTGAAAACAATTGGAGAAAATGTCATATGGAAGGCTGCAGCCTCCGCTAATACATTTTGAAGGGAAAACCATAAAGTAACCGCTAAAGGCTTAAGGGAATTAATTGAACATCTCTGGTCATAAGTCTACCATATGCAAAACAGTTAACAGACTTGGAGTCATACCTGGGAACTTGTGGGCTCTGGCTGCCCAGAGCCTACCCTTGTGGGACATGGCCAGAAACGCTCACTGATCTCAGTGGGCAGTCCTGCTAATGTCAATGGGTGGTCTGACTGATGTTAGGGTAGGTCCCACCAATATTAGCTGGCATTCCCAGGCACATTAGAAGTAAGGAATGGTGCAGCAATGGGACTAGGGAAACAAGGATACACACACAGTCAAACAAGTAGGAAATCCCCCAAAACCTGGAGCAGAAGTTTTCAACAGTAGACAAAGCCAAGTTGGAAAGAGTCTCCTGCAATACAAGGAGCAATGGTGTAAATATGCCCTCCATTAGCAACAGTCTCAATACCATGACCATTAAGACATTAGAGACATATGGAAGGTATCTATGTCGAGTTACCAACCAAAACAATTTTATCAAGGACTGTGATACCTGTAGACTCTTGTTCCCCATTCCTTGAAAAAGCAATGTTCCGCCATAGGTAATTTTGCCTGAGACACACTCAATTAATTTCTTATTACTATGTATTGCTTATATGTAAGTATTAAGGTGACTGGCATCACCTTCTTTTTCAAAATAGCTTGCCTGTGCCACTGTTGCCCCTAAAACACCCTGCCTGTGCCATTTCTGCCCCTTTAGCAGATGTGTGTCACATCTGCCCCTTTAGCAGACTGCCTGTGCCACCTCTGCCCCTTTAGCAGCAAGCCTGTGCAACTTCTGCCCTTTAGCAGCCTGCCTGTGCTATCTCTGCCCTGAAAGCAGCCTGTCTGTGCCACCTCTGCCCCCTTAACAGCCTGCCTGTGCCAACTAAGCTCCTGAAATAGCATGCCTAGCCATCTCTGCCCCTTCAACAACCTGGCTGTGCCATCTCCACCCCTTTAACAACCTGCCTGTGCCACCTCTGCCCCTTTAGCAACTTGCCTGTGCCACCTCTGCCCCCCCAAACAGCCTGCTTGTCACATTTCTGTCTCTAAACACTCACTCATTCATCCATTTACTCTCCTATACCCCTTACCCCTCTTGAACGTTTCACTGGTCCAGGGGCCAACAGAGCATCACTAGGACCGCACAGACGTCTATGTGGCGCTATGGCCACCTAACGCAGGCCTGCAGCTTACCGCTGTGGCGCCTGCACACTGTGTGAGGGGAAGTAGGAACCTGGGCAGTAAAAGAGAGTTTCCTCGCACAGTGTGTGTGAGCTCCACAGCGGAAAGATGCTGGCCCATGTTAGGTGGACATCTGCTCGGCCAGTTCCCCCCTCATGAATGGCACCTGGGGAGGACCGCCCCCCCTTAGGTATGCTACTGTCCCTACTTCTCAATATTAATTGTTTTACCAGTTTACTTCTAACAAACTTATTTAAAATACAGATTAATCTTTTTTTCATATATTTTCGCTTTGTTGCTAAGGTATAGACAGAATTTATATCAAAGATAACATCTCAAACTATAAATATGTTCATACTAGAATTATGTCATAAAATGTATATAATGTATTATATGCATTAATTTTAATGTATTTGTAATATCATGTAAGTATTGTAGACCAAAATGTTTTATTATTTGAACTGAGAAGCTAAAATAGCATCCTCTCAGTGTGCATACCAACACTTTGTTTAGTGAAGATACGATTAGCATAACTTGATAGTCTACCATTGACTTTCCCAGTGGAAAGCTTCCAGGGAATTAATTATATTTTAAAGGGATACTCATTAGCAGGACTCCTGAATGCAATTTTATAGAATAATGGATCAACTTGGAAAAGTCAGGTTTATGTTAACAATCTTTGAAAATAAGTCATTATAAATAATAATGTCTTCAAACACAGCTTGATCTTATCAATATGGTGATATAAAGAGAACAAAAGCTTACACACTATATGTGAAGCATTTAATGTTGACAGTAAAAAGATTGTAACAGAGAAAAAAGTAAATTTAAATACAGTTGTTTACATGTGCACAAGGTATAAGTGTAAATTTTAACAGTACATCTTACTACAAATGAATATCCTTGTTGAGTCAGTGTATATTGAGCAGTTTATTATGTTAGAAAAGATCTTCTTAGCAAAGCCAAAATGCTTAGTGTTACAGTATCTCACAAAAGTGAGTACACCCCTCACATTTTTGTAAATATTTTATTATCTCTTTTCATGTGACAACACTGAAGAAATGACACTCTGCTACAATGTAAAGTAGGGAGTGTACAGCCTGTATAATAGTGTAAATTTGCTGCCCCCTGAAAATAACTCAACACACAGCCATTCATGTCTAAACCTTGGCAACAAAAGTGAGTACACCCCTAAGTGGAAATGTCCAAACTGGGCCCACAGTGTCAATAGTTTGTGTGGCCAGCATTATTTTCCAGCACTGCCTTAATCCTCTTGGGCAGGTTGCCACTGGAGTCCTCTTCCACTCCTCTATGAAGACATCACAGAGTTAGAGACCTTGCGCCCCCCCCCAACTTCCATTTCAGGATGCCCCACAGATGCTCAATAGGGTTTAGGTCTAGAGACATGCTTGGCCAGTCCATTACCTTTACCCTGAGCTTCTTTAGCAAGGCAGTGGCCGTCTTGGAGGTGTGTTTGGGGTTGTTATGTTGGAATACTGCCCTGTGGCCCAGTCCCTGAAGGGAGGGGATCATGCTGTGCTTCAGTATGTCACAGTACATGTTGGCATTCATGGTTCCCTCAATGAACTGTAGCTCCCCAGTGCCGCACTTATGCAGGTCCAGACCATGACACCATGCTTGACTGTAGACAAGACTTTTCTTTGCACTCCTCACCTGGTTGCCGCCACACACGCTTGACACCATCTGAACTAAATAAGTTTATCTTGGTCTCATCGGACCAAAGGACATGGTTCCAGTAATCCATGTCCTTAGTCTGCTTGTCTTCAGTAAACTGTTTGCGAGCTTTCTTGTGCATTATCTTTAGAAGAGGCTTCCTCCTGGGACGCCATGCAGACCAATTTGAGGCAGTGTGAGGCGTATGGTCTGAGCAGTGACAGGCTGACCCCCCACCCCTTCAACCTCTGCAGCAATGCTGGCAGCACTAATATGTCTATATCCAAAAGACAACCTGGATATGATGTTGAGAACATGCACTCAATTTCTTTGGTCGACCATGGCTAGGCCTCTTGGAACCTGTCCTGTGAAACCGCTGTATGGTCTTGCCCACCATGCTGCAGCTCTGTTTCAGGGTCTTGGCAATCTTCTTATAGCCTAGCCCATGTAGAGCAATCACACTCCTATCATACCCAGGCAACCAGTAAATGCTGTAACCTAGGTATGATAGGAGTTGTGATAGGAGTTGTGATTTCTGCAATCACACTCCTATCATGCCAAGTCAGCCAGTACATGCTGAAACCTGGCTAGCTGCCCCCCGTGTGTATTGATGCTGCCAGCAGTATCGGGTCTGCACATCACTTACAGCCACCCTGTGCCATGCCCCCCCACTTACACATCCATGGTATCACACACACACACACACATACTCATTCATTCATATACTCATCCATTCACAGATTCATTCCCTCAATCACGCATACTCATTCATACACCTTCCACCACCCCCTTACCTTCCCTTGGGTTGTTCGCATTCAGTGTGAGCAACTTCTCTTGTACTGTACAGAGGAAGCAGGAATGGAGCAGAGTCATGTGATGCCACGTACATTCATGTGACTCTGCTGGGTTCTGCTTCCTCTGTGCAGTACAAAAGACCCTCCTACAGGTAAGCAGCAGGGCCCTTGTGATCCTGATTGCCCTGGCTGCCGATCTCACGCAGGCCGCACCTCGAGGTCCGGCGGGTCGCATTTGGCCCACAGGCCACGTGTTGGACGCCCCTGGCATAGTGTGACCGAAAAACAAGATGCTAGCCTTGCAAATTCATGTTTTGATTCCATCTGTTTCCCTTATTTGTTCATATGCCTCTACTTTATACATTTTGCTCTGAAATACAGACAAGTATGCACCTTGTAAAGTGACCGGCAACTTTAGGTAATCTATCAAAGCTAGTTATAAAATCTAGTAATGCATTAAGAAGAAGAATAACGCATTTTCTCCCTCTTTATATACACACTTTTACAATATTTAGTGGTGTTGTGCTTATACTCACAACACTTCCCAAGCTTCTAGAAAAAAGAGCCATCAGGAAAAGAAAGCGGGATTATGGGATTTGGAATCCCAAAATGGCTAAAAATAGATACGTATGGGGTACTGTATTCTAGCACTCATAAGATAAATGTTTATAGGAATGTATCCACTAAAGATGGAGTTGTCACAATTGTTTGCATGAGAGCTGATCTATGAGCTCTCTCATTCACTTTACACTGGAAAGAGCTAACCCCAATGAGCTTCAGTTCCAAGATTATCTTGTATGGGCCTATATGAAACATATTTAAATCTGTGAAATTTCTTAAAAGTTACTTGATTAAACTACAGTATGTATTATACACAGACAGTTAAGACATGCTTCCATAAAAAAACTACCAGGTATTGACCTTCATAATGCATAGTGAATTTGGGGGGTTGAAATTACAACTCCCCTGCCAAACCCCAGAGTAATACTGTTGCTATCCCAGTTCAAACCATAGGCTTTTGGCTTACATGCTTATTATTCCCAGGCCCAGATCTAGTTCCATTGCAATACTACTGACAACATTTTTTTCTATTTCTTCCAACCAGGAGAAACCTCTAGAAATAAATCAGTTAATCATATTCAGTATATCCATTATAATCTAGGTATTTTTTCAAAAGCTAACAAAAACTATTTGTTTATTTATCAAATAGAGATGTCTTACTTTATTATAGATAATACAATACCATAATACATTTATCGATTACACAGACCTAAGTCCCCTTTTCTTTTTCTGCCTTAAAAACTAAATATTAATTTTCAATAAAAAGATAAGTTTTACAAAGGTGATCAAATCTGTAATTTAATAGAAGGAGTAATTTGTGAATGAAGATTGTTACAAGTAAAGTTACTATAAAATAGTATATTTTCAGGAATCTCTCAAGTGCCTATGATATTCAGAGGAGAGAGAGTTTACGAAATTTTACAACACTGGGTTTCTGCAATAAAAAAGGTAGATCATTTTCCCTTGCTGGGGCGACTTCTACCTCTTTAGGGTATCTAAATCTTACATTAGGGTGAGGTGGGTATTTGTGGAAATTGTATCTGTTAATACATTAATATCATTGTAAGTCATGGTAGGGCTACTTATTTGGCAAAACAAATAGTAAGTATTATTACTGCAGTCAGGAAATTAAAAAGAAAACATGTCATTTAAAATATATGTCATGGAAATCAACAGTATCATGTATAAAATACAAAGATGCTAACACAAATTACAACAGGACAATTAGAGTCCTTCAAGTAAAAAATAATACATACATAGATAATAAATGGGAGCAATATAAACACCCCAAAAGTTTTTGTTTACAAAAAAACAAGGAAACTGTTGACACATTTACATTTGCATTTGGTAAGCTGGTTAGTGAGGACCAGAAGAAAGCACAAGCTAATGCTTTTGTCACATTACGCACACCTTCCAGTGAAAAAAGTCAATGGTTATGAGAAACATTGCAAAAAGCCAATTATTTATTTTTATTGTTTAGTTGGCTGGATTTATTTTTAGATTCGTGTAATCATACAATAAGGTAACACAAGCCATATGTTGTGATTAAATACCATGCTCATATACTACCGGAATTATATTAAAAAAGAAGAAGAACCTTCCAAGATGCTTTCTTTGTCTTATAATTTGCCAATTTTCAGCAGCAGGTTGTGCACATTTGAACACAACTAAATATATCAGAATTATCACAGTATTCCAAGATACTTTTGTATAATGACTTCCTTTTCTCGTGGGTTTCCCTCTATTTAAAGATAAAAGCATCTTGTTTTGTTGAATGCATCCAGATTTGGAAAATCACATCTAATTTGAGCAGCTATTCTCTTGAGTGGGGAAACTCTAGAAAGTGGTTTTTAGCTTGTTTACTCATTATACGAGGCAGATAAAACCTTCAGAGCGCAGAAGCACACTTTTACAATTGCTTTGGGAGTTTATTGGGCTGGAGAGTGGCAACCGTATTGCTATTCATCTTACAAGAGAAGCAATACATAGATCCAAGTTGTATTATTAACCTAATATACAACCACATTTGCAATGGAAACCTAGGACTTTGTATCTTAGCTTTTAAAACCAAGTCTCAATGGCTTTGATAATATGTCTTAATTATGCATCCTACAAAAAAACACTATTTTTTATTAACAATTTAAATAAAGAATATGGATAAAATAGAAAGTTTTATGTAAACATATATTCAGGGGAAATTCAGCTTTTACCATCATCTTTTTATAGGTCTTTATGCTGTGTGAAACAATCCTATTGCGCTATGAAAAATTACTTTAATAATTATTTTGATAATATAAATGCATGTTTTATGAGTCCTATATGTTTCTATGCTTTTAAACAGGTATCAAAATAACCACCGATATGATCTCAAGTGGCTTATTAATATGTCACTGACTTCTGGGTATTCAGAGAACAATGGACTGAATTTAGTACCAGCGATAAATACATCAGAAGTATTTGAATATTAATACCTGCCTAGATCGCAATAGAAAAAAAAACCAGATACATTGACAGAAAATGTGTTTATAATTTAAACTATTTAAAAAACTTACATTATTCCTCTACTAAATGCTTTAGCCAATTACCTAAATATCTATCATCAATAGGTCACAGTCACAGGTAAAACTCTATACCCTACACCAGGCCAGCAGACACTACCCTTTGCTACTTCTCTAACTACATCTCTTAAAACAACAAAAGTGTCCTGCTTTGGTCATTAGGAATATTGAAATGTAAGAATATGTACGCAATCTATACTTATGAAGGAATATTCTTTGAATAACATATCACTGAATGTTGTTTATATATTTTTTTAGCTTTTAATGGTGCATTCATTATTTACTGTTGTTGGATGCCAAAATAAACAGTTAAAATTGATTCATAGATTAAAGCAGTGGAGGCCTAACCCAACTAAGCACACTGGGGGAGGGTTGATGGATCACAGACTTCGGGTCAGGCTTAAAATAAGGTTTCTTTGAAATCGTATTCCTTTATTGACTTTTAGTGTGCCCTGCAGAGAGGCATCCAAATATATAGCCAGTCATTTTTCACTTGTAATACATGCAGCATCTATATTACATTCTCAATGATTTAACCATTAGATACTGCTGTACTACTGTAATTTGCATCTAAGTTGTATATATTACTTCTAATTTAAATCATTAAAAATCTACTTCAACATATACATGTAAATGTTTGATTTTGTAAATAATAAAAATAAAATAATCTGCGTTATAGTGGTTGCTGAAAATACATATTTGCTTGTTTAATACAAGCACCAGCATAAGGATTATATAAATACGTAAGTAAAGTTAGCAATCATCATACTTTAGTAACTGTTTTCATCTCTTCAACACTAGAATAATGTATTTTGATTATTGGCTATTCTTTTTTTTGTGGGAATGTTCCAATTTCTTATATCCTGAATAGTTAAATAATAAAAAAAAACATCCTTAATCCCCTCAAAAGTGTCCCTCAGCCATGAGGTTATAATATATAAGCAGGGCTTTAGTTAGTAGAATGCTAAGCAAGGCCATACAGAATCTATCAGCAAAAGAGCCTGCTCATAAGCAACTTTAGGGAGGAAGTTCAGCTGTTCGCCATCTTCCTAATGCAGCCTGCTGCCTAATCCCTTTGTTCTGGAAGCGCACTCAGCCCTCTTTAAGTCTATGGGTGACTCGCGTGGAGGAGACGAGAGTGATGGAGGAGTTGATTCATATGTCCTCTGATAGGATGGATAAATACACAAAGGTCTGGGGATGCTGGATCGCCTTTCTTTCATCAGCAATGCTCAAAGAACTTCTCAGAAACTGAAGCGAGGATTATTAGCGCCTCCCCCCCCCACCTCCGACATGCTTCCTCCAGCCTTTCCCTTTTGCTCCTCCCCATGTCCCCCCTCTGCCTTCTCTGTTCATTGCTCTTCCATCCCACCCCCCCCCCCATTTTTGTTCAGGTTGGGGGGGACCTTTGAGACAGAGACTAGCCCCAGCTTCAGACACAGGTTTATCACGTAAATGCACATTTCACTGCGCACCCAATAGGAGGACAAAGGCATTGTACAAGCTAAACTGGGCCAAATTAGTAATGAAGACTAAACTAGAGGAAACTAGATGAAATAATTGATCACTAAGGGATATGTATAATAAATAACTTTCACTGTTAATAGATAACCCTCTATGTAAGATTACAGATCATGCCATCTAATAATACAGGTGTTTTAAATACTGTCTTCGGAAAAAAATAACCTACAGTAATGTGACCTTTATGGCTTGTTATTTATAATGGAGATTAAGACTGTTTCACATTAAAATGTTAGTTGCCATGCATATGTCATTCTTCTCTTTACATTAAAATAAGCCACAAGGTATATGTTATTCTATGCTTTAATGCCTTGTTAGAGATGATATTTTTGTTTCCTTAGTGTATTTTTATAAGCATAGAAAAAAGAGTTTTTGAAAAGTCGGCACAAGATACATTCATTTATCCAAGAATTTTATTTTATTTTATTACCTAAAATTTATCATTAATCCTTCTGTATCTTTGTCGTGACCAATTACATTGGCCTGGGAAAATCCAGGTGTCTGCAGTTTTAGAATCTGTCTCAAAAGTTTCATTGTACATCCTAAAAAATGAAACGCTAAGAATGAAAGAAGACTTTTTTCAATTCACAAGGAGAAACTAGATAAAATATCACACAGTGTTTAACATGACAGTTAAGGTGCTCCATTCAAGTCTTAAGGACATAACTTAAATCTGTTGGGTCCATTCAGGGGAGGGCTGCAGCTTCTGGTCCAAGGACCCCCTGGTAACCCACATACGCACTGGCACACATATTTACAAACACTCTCACATTTACACCATTACACACTAACACTAACAAACCCTCACACTAACACATACAAACGCACACTTACACCCTCATGGTAACACATATTCCCTCTCACACACACTTACACATTCATGCTCACGCATATTAACACAAACACATTAATGCCGACACACAAATACTAACACATACATGTTCATGCACACAAATGCTAACATATTAATGCTCAAAAACGTACACATACATATTCGTGCTAACACACACATACACATTTACGCTCACACACGCTTGCACATACATATTCATGCTAACATACACTTGCACATATGCATTCATGTTGTCAGGGTCCTCTCTCTGCTGCCTGAACCATGGCTTAATCATACATGTGGTAGTTTCATCTGTTACCACTAGTGGCCACCCTGCTCCCTCTGGACTGATCAGAACCTGATTATCAGGTACAGCTGCACCTCATGAACTGAGTGAAGCCCTGCCTTTAAAAGACCTGCCCTGTCTGAGCCTGAACCTAAACCCGAGCCTGAGCCTGAACCTAAACCCGAGCCTGAGCCTGAGCCTGAACCCGAGCCCGAGCCTGAGCCTGAGCCTGAGCCTGAACCCGAGCCTGAACCTGAGCCTGTGCCTGAGCCTGTGCCTGTGCCCGAGCCTGAACCTGTGCCCGAGCCTGAACCTGTGCCTGAGCCCGAACCTGTTCCCGTGCCTGCCCGAGCCTGTTCCCGTTCCTGTCCCCGTGCCAGCCCGAGCCGGTACCCATGCCTGGCCCGGTAGTACTCCGTTCCCGTCTGCCCTGCTAGTGGGCCTCCGTTCCTGTCCGCCCTGCCAGTGGGCCTCCGTTCCTGTCCGCCCCCTGCCAGTGGGTCTCCGTTCCTGTCCGCCCTGCCAGTGGGCCTCCGTTCCCGTCCGCCCTGCCAGTGGGCTTACCTGTACCTGAGCCTGAACCTGTACCTGTACCTGAACCTGCCAGTGGGCTTACCTGCACCCGAGCCTGTACCTGCACCCGAGCCTGTACCTGCACCCGAGCCTGTACCTGCACCCTGCCTCAGCTCCCGTCTCTCTGCCTCAGCTCCCGTCTCTCTGCCTCAGCTCCCGTCTCTCTGCCTCAGCTCCCGTCTCTCTGCCTCAGCTCCCGTCTCTCTGCCTCAGCTCCCGTCTCTCTGCCTCAGCTCCCATCTCTCTGCCTCAGCTCCCATCTCTCTGTCTCAGCTCCCGTCTCTCTGCCTTTCCAGTTCTGCTACTCTGTCTGTACCTATCTCTCTGTCACTATGCATAAAGGGGTACAGGCAGAATCCCCCGTATCCCCTGCACATGGACTCCTACCCGACCTGCTCGCCCGGGTCCTGACACATGTTCACATACACTACACATTCATACTAACACACACTTATACATACACTGTCATTCATTTACCCTTTACCCTCTCACTCACCCTCTCTCACTCCCTTACCTCACAGCAGCTTACTCTGGCCGCTCACACATATGCGAGCATTTTTTGTATTTTCTTACTTTGTTCCATCCTAATGTGAAGTATCTATCCCAAAATATGCCTGGCATGTGAAAACTTGTGTCCCTTTAAGATTTGTGGTTGTAATACACCACCTAGAAAGGTAAGTAGAGTGTCTTTGAAATATATAAGGTGTGCACTTTTAGAAAATATATAATTTTACTGGGTTAACTTGAAACATAGGCCCTCTACTGTCTCTCAAATGAGACCTGGGCAGAATAAAGAATTATGTCAAAATTCCGAGTTTAAAAGCTGAAATTGAAGGGAGAAGATAGAAGATGAAGATAAGGGAGAACATAGAAGATGAAGGAGAAGTGGTTGGCAGAGAAGGTAGGAAAACTTTTAGAGAGTGTGAGAGATAGTGAATAAGAGGGTGAGTGAATGTGGACCTACGAATTTAGATCTAGTGAGTATTGTTTTAATTGACTATTTTAGGGGAATTTATTATTAAAAGTTATGTTTCATGCCTACTACTTTTGTAAATTTCTGAAAATTATATGATAAACTAAAATGACACCTATCTGTAATTATCAATTAAATAATTTGGTAGATAATTATCATGTTGATTAGGCTGCTATTGCAGATTAAATTATCCTCCATTTATTATATAATTAGATCTCATAGGTAGAGAAAATAATAGTTTTAGGATTTTAATTTCATATACTTGTATATGTAATTATCAGGTTTTTTTATGCCCCATTTTTTAGGACACTGGCCAAAGCAACAGTTCCTCTTTAAGTACTTGTCCTTTATAAGCAGCATCTGTACTTCTTCTATATGCGTGACTATTGACATTAAGGTTATAAATATAAATTATATTCTATTTTCAGTGATTTTCAGTCCAGAAATGGAAATTTAAGGAAATTCTCTAGGAGCAAGAGCCCATTGTAAATTATTTATTATATAAATATTAGATAAATAATAAATTGTTGAGTAATGTAATTTTGTAAATCATCTATCTGTTGCATCAGCGGATATACTGTATGCGTAGCATCAGTAGATTAATACCGTATTTGCTCGATTATAAAACAAGGTTTTTTTCAGAGCGAGCACTGCAGGGGACCTGGATCCTCCTCTCTGGCAGCCGATGGACATGCTGCTCGCACTTCTGACAGGGCTTCTATAACAGAGCGCCGGCGTGACATGACCTGCCGGTGCTTCACCATATAAGCCCCGGCGGAAGTACTGGCCAGCAGCAGCGGATGTTGTCTGCGTGCATCGCATAGACGTTCACAGGCTGCCAGAGAGGCGGATCCCCCGCATCGCTGCAGGAGACCTGGATCCTCCTCTCTGGCAGCCGGTGGACGTCTATGCGATGCGCGCAGACAACCTCCGCTGCTACCCAACACTTCGGCTGGGGCTTCTATGACCGAGCACCGGAAAGGCACGCCGGTAGTCCGGCATAGAAGCCCCGGCAGAAGTGTCAGGTAGCAGAGGAGGTTGTCAGGGAGTCTGGAGCACGGGAGACCAGTCTGGGGATGCATCGGTAAGTCGGGGGAGGGCATATAGGGGGAAATAAGAACAAAAAATGCATTTTTCTCAATCATAGTTTTTATTAAATATGAAAAATAGTTTACATGTGAATTAATATAAACTTATAGGGTAGTCTTATATTCAGGCTTTTTCTTTTTTTCTAATATTCAAATTTGGGGGGTCATCTTATAATAAGGGTAATCTTGCAATCGAGCAAATACGGTATAATTGTGTCTCACAACACATATTGATTTGCATTAGAAATGCCATAGTTTAATATCATAAACATTAATTTATTTTTATTAACAAATTAATTTAAGTATCTGAGGTGATGTAGCTTTAAATGGAATGATGGACTCATCATTAGGGAAACCATAATGCCACATTGGTAATGTTAATTGCTCCATGGCTATGGTTGCGTTTACTTCGTTATTCTCATTGCAAATAAATGAAATAGATCTGCATGTAATATAACAGCAGAGAGTGAATGTGTCTGGTTTTGTTAATGTTTCTGTTAATCTTGTTTGGGAAAAGGATTTCATGTTGCCTTGTGACAGATAGCACCTGACAAAATTCTCTGCTAGTCCCATCTGTAAATACTCAAAGCAGATTGAATAGTACATCAGCTTCTTTTGTAAAAATGCCAGCTCATGAGGTTATCTAACATCATTACTGATGCTTATAAAAAGTAACTAAAATACATCTATTAGTTTACTTTATAAGTAGGTATCAGTGCTTTTATGTGCACAAAATGAGAAGTAAATAGCTCAAGATATATAAAAATTAATTAATTTAAAGAATGTCATCTTTCACACTGATACTTAATTTACTCTGCCAATGTAAGTTATTGTTTTCTACATTGAAAGGGCTAAAATCAAGATTTTATTAAAACCTGTTTTCTTCCTTGCATATGTGTAATTATTTTAATATTCAGCTATAATATAAGACTAGACACTTCAGAGTCTTTGAAGGGTTGAAGCAATTAAATCTGCAATCTCCAGAACACAGAAGAGACATGCACCCAATTCTTTACGGTGCAGCTGAAGATAAAAGAGAAGGCATTTATTAGTAAGCCTGGTCACTTGTGTCAATGCCATACCCTCTCCTGTCTGGGTTCTCATGCTATTATGCATTACCACTTTCTGAGCATGTTCCATTATTTCCTTTGCCCATATTGTGCCTATCATTTTAAGGGGAATGTTAGCTTTCTTTGTCTCTAGAAACAGCTGAGGTCAAAATCTGACCCACGCATCAATACATTATGACAGGCTTTGCATTTTTAGACCATGCAAGCTACCAATGCAATGACTCATCTGTTTATTGGTTTTAAAGTGGTTTTAACAGGTTAGCATTTATCAAATTAGGACTCTGAGTGCTAAAAAAGGCCACATATAGATCAATTAAAACAACATCTTATACAGTTGTGTGAAATAGAAAGCATACCCTCTTTGTAATCATGACACAGTGTAATATGTCATGTGTTGTTCCTCATTTTTAGACCTGCTAAGAAACAGAGGATTGTTATTATGTCCTGACATGTACAACCATAGATTTTTCACACCACTGTAATTCAATGGAGTGTCCAACATTTTAGCACATGTAAGACTGATATTTTTTAGCCAGATTTCCTAGACAACAAAAAGTCTAGATTGTTTTACTGTACCATTTAAATGTAAAAAGTGTTTTAACAACTGTTAAAAAAGCAATAACCCCTCATTTTAAAGATAGCATCCACCGATAGGAAATTATGAGTTACATTAGCACTTGCTATTCGACTATTTGCCCTGGGAGTAGAATCACTAACTAGTGGGTAACGATTTAGTGTGCATTCTTTGTTTTTCAAAAGTCTACTTTCTAGATGGGGAAAAAAGGAATATTTTTCTTTTCGTTTCCCGGTTGACAGTTTTTCTCTCATCATGATATGATAATTGACCTTATTGAACCTCTTCGGTAGAGCTTCTTTGCAATTTTTTGCATAATCCTGCCATATATAATGAATTACTGTATGCTGATTTCTTTGGGGAAAAAGTTTAAACTGTTGCATGCTTAAACTATGTTTACTTGGAATTACCTTTTTTTTCTATAGCTAGACTTGAATTAATGAAAGTCAACAATGATAAATAACTAGTGTGATTTCATTATACGGAAGGTCGAACAACATCCTTTTTTTCCTCACAGAATAGAGTTAATATAGATCAGATAACTGTAGACATAGCTGGCCAATTTCCAGTTGTGAGTGTGTGTGATCTATCTACTTATACATTTAGTTAATTTACTTTGTCTTGTGCCTAGTTAACTGTGCAATATGTAATTATATGATCAAATTGAGTAATATAACTGCCATGTATATTGTCTATAACCATACCTTCTAGGAATAGATACAACCAGCCTGCCAGAGTTTTTAAAAAGAGAGACTTTATAAGAAAATCAGATTTTATGTACTGATATAATTGTTTTATATTTTATATGTATGCTGTTCTGCATAAGAATTGATACTATTATTAACTAAAATTGAATAATGGATTTCAATTATGTTAGTGTGATTATTCACCTGATTTATTGTCTTTTAAATCAATAAATACAGTACAGGAATGAACCTTTTGAGCCTCTACCTCCTACATTTTGGAGAACAACCTTACTTGAGTCCCATGCCTGGATCAGCCCAGCTCATCTTTAGGAGAATAAGATGAAGCCAAGATAGCTAAAATACCTTTACCCCATAGGTCTTTGGGAACAATGATTCTGGAGTAGAGTTGACAGACTTCACTATGTAGAGCTGCAGGGTGTTGTCGGCTCTGGTGAGTGGAAATAAATCTATGCCTACCCATCATTATCAGTATGTGTATTTAAACAGTTAGGGATCATTTTATTTTGGATTTGTGCCCAGGGAATGTTATAGTTTTCTTGAGAGTACAATCTTTAATGTTAGCAAAAAGTGTTTAGGTGGAACACTAGAAAGTCTATTGTCACATGCCATAAATACCAAAACAGCTTCTTTCGTCTGGCTCTCTGTAAGCAGTAAAACAAACAATATTACCTATTAAGATGTGGCGCTGTGGCGTCACTAGGGTGAGTCAAACCCAATGGGGTAACATCCTCCCATACCAGACCTGGCTTTGAATGGTCCAACCCCAGCAAGAGTTTAAACCTCTGATTCCGGTACAGTGTCCCAGAAGGAGGAAAGTATGCTTTGCATATGGGGGGAAGAAAAGATCACCAGGGGACCTCAACTTCAGGTGTCATCCCCGCTGAATGGTCCAACAGCTGTCTCTCTCTAACCCCGGCGAGAGCTAACACTTCTGATTCTGGGACAGTGTCCCGGAAGGAAGAAAGCAAGCTTTGCATATGTGGGGAAGAAAAAGTCCCCAGAGGACCTCAGCTTCAGATGTCACCCCCACTGATTGTGCCACCCAGTGCAGTCTGGACCCACTGCACGCCTCTAGTGACGACAGTCACATGGTGGTAATATTTGTTTTTTATTTTATTTAGGCATGAACAGAGTTTTCCTATAGTGACACAATTTATTATAAATTAGAACGCTACATTTAAATTCTCAAAATAATATTTCTAATCCAGTGAAAATATGTTAAGTGTATATTATTATTATTATTTTTGGTTTTGTGCATAATACACTCATTATATTAAACAGTAATAAAAATAATCATGATAGAATTATATGACAACTATGGCTTTATAAAACACTCTAGTTCAGAGAAGTGTCTGTATCCTTGTAGATATTGCCTTAGCAACACAACAAATGTACTTTATTGCACAATCCAGACATCATGGAAAGAAAGATAGCACTTCAGTTTTAGATGGGGAAGAATCATGAGTTTGGCAGCAATTGGGAAAACTCTCTGTCATAATGCAGACAAGCCGTGTGGTAGTCTGTCAACAGGCGTCCCTAGGGCAATGATTAAATGAAAAAGCCAAACCTAGTGTGACAACATAAAGTTGACACATTGTACATTGACAGTGAAAAATTATTCCTTTTGTGTACCTTTGTTTTTTTCTTTACAATTTTGTAACAAAGAAAATGCAGGAGAAACATCTGGTATTCCAGTCAGACATTGTGCAAAACCCATGCACGTTTTTATATGTTGTTAACATTTTTGTAAGTAAAAAGTGCAGCATTCTTTGGAAAAAACAAAAAGGTTTTGTAACAGAAGTATATTGTTTATGAAAATAACAGGTAGCAGAGTGCCAGATGCAGGGTCGAATGTGATCTCACCTCAGTCCCAATGATGAGGTTGTTCCATTCTCACAACGTCATCAATTACCCACTGCCATATTGGCACATGTGAAGATAAACGAGGACCTACAATTAAAGAAAGAGGGCTTCGGACCTGCTGCAGCCTGCTTCAGATTAGTGTGGACTATCCAGGGGTGGCGTTGCTCGTGAGCAGTGTCCCTCATCGCAGGGTGTTGTCAGTTTCTGTGTCTAGAGAGGAGCAGAGTTGGCTGGATTCTGATAGAAGCAGTGAGGCTATGCAGATGATGTGACCTCTCATCTTCTCGTTCTCTTGCATCAGTGCAGCAGGCATCATAGTTGAAGAGCAAGGCCTCATCTCAGCTGTTAAATATGATGCAGAGGGCATCACCAGGGAGGGGGATTAGGAAGCTGGTAAAGCAGGATGGATCTTTCCAGGTGCTGCCTGGGCATGCTAAGGGTGATATCAGCATAGGCCCTGCACTTCTAGCTACAGCAGGCACTAGTTCATCTGGACTACAGAGTGTATCTAGATGCCAAACTGGCTGTGGTTCAGGTGTCTGGGGATTTCTTCTCTCTTCAACGTGGGTCACAGGGCGAAAAAGTGCAGGTGGTATTAATGCAGGGCTGTGTCAAATGTAAATTAATTTGTTGGCTGGTTTTAGGAATCTGATTTAGTAATTATCCTACAGGCCAGGAGGAGTGACCCAATGTACATGTGAAGTCGGTATGGAGCAATAAGTACTACTACTCCTGCAACTCAGGCTAGGCGGGTGCTACAGGCAGGGTCGGCCCTACAATGGAGCAGAGTGGGGCAATTGCCCCAGGCGGCACTTTCGAAGAGTCGGCACTTTGCCTCCCCAAGCACTTTTTTTTTTTTTAGCGGAGGAGAGAGAGGGGCGCTGAGTGGTTTTCGCTTACCAAGTTGTCAGTACCCGCTCGATGCCCCTCTATCTCCTCTGCGAGCCCTCTAGCTCGGTCTCGGTGCCGGCTTGTAATGCTGAGCGCCGGAAGTGACATCAATTTCTGGCGCTCAGCATTACAAGCCAGCACCGAGACCGAGCAGGGAGACTCGCCGCAGGACTGTTTAAAGGTAAGTACAAAGGGGGGGTAGATAGGGTAGATAATAAGGAGGGAGGGTAGATAATGGCGTCGACGAAATTTAAAATGCCGCCCCCCCTTTCAAGGGCCCTACAATTGTAATGCTGGGACAACGATGACAATGATAAAATATAAATAAACTGAATAGCTGCTAGATTTTGGAAAAGGTGAAGTCTACATGTACAATGTACATTGTATAAATGTAATCATAAAACCTGCATATGTCATAATGACTTGTTAAATTTATATGAACAAAAAAGAAAGAAATATAAATAGTAAAGAATTCTAAAAAAAAAACCAAAAACATAGACATGGCATAAGTAGTTGTAACAATAGGTGTGTTTCTTGTCTTAAATAAGAATGACCTGCAGTACTTTAACCTGAATGTAACATTTTAATTTACTTTTTTTGTATGCAAATGCATAGAGGGGTTTGTCAGGATCCCCTCTATGCATTTGTGCTCCTTCCCCATTTCCAAGCTATTTTCCTTGCAGGAAATGCATTCCATCAGAAGTGTGCATGTGTAGAATGCTTATTGGCAGCTTGCTCCTGTGTTAACTACACACAAATGTACTGGAAGTGGAAGTGGCAAATTTTGTATTTACATCTTTAAATGTGTTTTTATAGTCATACTCTGCTTCCCTTGCAGCAACACAGGTATGTAGGAGGCTCACCAGATTATCAGGCATTAGCCTGATTTTCTGAATGACCCCTCGAGGCATGTTGCTATCCCTTCATATTATATAAACCATGTTTTTTTTTTTTTTTTTTTTTTTTGTAAATAACAGTTTTTATTCAGATCCAAAGAGTCAGATACAGTACAGCAGAGAACCATGACACATTTAGCCACAGTAGGCCCAAAATGTAAGAGGGTACATAGTAATGAACGAGAGAAACAGACACAATGTAGGTTATAGCCAATACAATACAGGGTGTCTAATGTTGCAATAAAATCAGTACCTAACATTGGCTCTAAAAGGATCCGAGATTTTTCAGTATTTTTCAAAAAGTGAGCAGCAGGAGAGAAAAAAACTGACCGAGGTGCGTGCATGTAGCCCGCAATACAATGAAGCCACTCACAGATAAAACATAAAACAGAAAGAAAAAACAACGTAAAACTGAAAACAGTCGGGCAAACAATGCAAACAGAAAATAAGGCACATATCCATGTGTAGGACACGACAGGCAGGAATGTAAATCGGAACCAGTACCCGGCCCAAATAGAATGCAAACATAGAGGCCCCTATGAGAGGAGAAGGGTCCCTCTTATGTGTGAATCATGAGAGGACTCATCAGGTAGAGAGTCAGTCATTGAGTGTGTGTACGGTCAGTGAGGCGAGGCATAATGTGAACATCGAGAAGTTAGAGAGCAGGCGAGAGTCTACTCTCATACTGGAGCCAAGGGTCCCAGACCTGGTGAAAGCGGAGAGGTGTGTGTGAGGCGGCATGGGACATTTTTTCCAGCATGCAATGGCGGGCGAGAGTTGAGAATACTTCCGCTAGTGGTGGCGGAGAGTCAGCTTTCCAGCATCTTGCAATGCATAGCTTAGTAGCCAGGAATACATGAACGATCAATTTACGTATGGGGCTCGGGGGAGGGTCTGGAAACATATGCAGGAGAGCAATTTCAGGTAAGGGATCCAGGTGGAAATGGAGCATAGAGCGAATGGCAGAGAATATTTGTCGCCAAAGCGGGACCAGAAGTGGGCAAGACCACCACATATGGAGCATGGAGCCCTCCTGACCACAGCCTCTCCAACAGAATTTAGGGTAGCCCTTGACCATGTGGGACAAGCGGGACGGAGTCAAATACCAGCGGCAGCTTATTTTTTTCTGCAATTCTAAGTGGTTCAAGCAATGGGATACCCCTTTCATCATAGTTTCCGACTCAAACCAGGAATCGGACGGAAAGGTTTGGTTCAGTTCCCTCTCCCAGGCGTGCATGTGGGGCAATTTGCGTACATAAAATTTGGAGACCAACAAAAGGTACCAACGGGAGATTGCTCCTTTAATCTCCGGGGCGGAACGAAATAAGGAGAGAATAGGGTGCAATTCGTATGGGGATGGAGCCACGGGGGAGGTAATGGAAGAAAGGGCATGACGTATCTGTAAATATTTGAAGAAATCGTGTTGAGGGATGTTGTGAGTGCGAGTGAGGTAAGTGAAAGGTACCATGATACCATTGTGGAAGAGGTCACCCAGGGTTCGGAAGGTTGGACGAATCCAACGATCAATATGCAGGTCTGGGATCAACAAATCAAGGATCCCTAAGGGTGTAAAGGGAAAGCATCTGGCTAAAGAGGGGAAACGACGTTTAGCGTGGGACCATACTTTGAGCATATAAGAGGTGGAAGGCGGTAGGGTGGGCAATGGGGGATGAGATGAACTAGCAGACCATAGAAGTTGCGCAATGGAGTGGGGGGAGAGGTGGGCATTTTCCTGGGAAACCCAGGCCGGTATGTTAGAGGAGGCATGGAACATAAGGGTTTGAGAGAGAATGCAAGCCTCATGATATGACTTAATATGTGGGACCCCCAATCCCCCACAAAGTCTGGGAGAGAACCTAGTGGAATTGGCAACACGGGATTTACCCTTCTGTTTTGTGAAGTCAACGAAGAAGGACTGTATAGAATGCAGTAAAGAGGGAGGGGGAGGGATAGGGACTGTACGTAGGACATACAGGAGTGTGGGTAGGGCAATCATTTTCAGTGCATTAATGCGCCCCAGCCAAGACAATTCAAAGCCCTTCCATCGTGAGATGTCCCTTTTGACTTGTCGCCACATAGAAATTAAGTTATAAGCATTGAGGGATCGTATGTGTGTAGTCAGATGAATACCTAAGTATGTTAAGGAGGATTCCCTCCAATCAAAAGGATAGAGAATAGAGAGGGACCGCGATTGAGAAGTGTCCATGTTGAGGCAAAGGGCTTGAGTTTTTGAAATGTAAAGTTTGTGGTATGAAACTGATGCATACTTTTCAAATTGTAGCAGTAAGGCGGGAAGAGGTGTCAAGGGGGAGGTAATAGACGCTAAGACATCGTCTGCAAAAAGGCCGAGGGTACATGGGGAGTCAGGAGTCATTGGGAAGCCTGAGATGAGAGGGTCCTGTCGAATACGTTCCGCAAGTGGTTCAAGTGCAAGGGCGTATAGGAGAGGGGATAAGGGGCAGCCTTGCCGGGTGCCATTAGTTATAGGGAAAGGATGGGAGAGAAAACCTAGCATGGAGATGCAAGCCGAAGGTGAGGAGTAGAGAGCTAATATGGCTTGGGTAAATGAGGGGGGATGCCAAATTTAAGGAGGGTTGCTTGGAGGAATTGCCAATGGAGCCTATCGAAGGCCTTCTCCGCGTCGAATGATATAAGGAGAGTGGGGATTTTGCGGAGATTAGCAGCCCAGATTACGTTAATGAATTTACGTGTGTTGTCCGAGGACTGACGGCCTCTGACAAATCCCACCTGGTCGGCGTGCAATAGGAATGGGAGTAGAGGAGCCAGTCTATTAACGAGGATCTTGGCATATATTTTAATGTCGTTGTTAAGAAGAGATATGGGCCGGTAGTTAGAGCAGCTGTCAGTGGGTTTACCTGGCTTGGGTATAGTAATAACATGAGCACGAAGATTTTCCGAGGGAATCAGTCCTGAGGTCATGTAAGAGCGAAAGAGGGTTAGCATGAAGGGACCTAAGGTAGAAAGGTATATACTATAGTAGGAGGATGTAAACCCATCCGGTCCCGGGGCAGAATTCTTTTTAAGTTGAGCGATTGCCTTCTCTATTTCGCGGAGTTCTATAGGGGCGTCGATGTCCTTAGCTATGTGTGAGGGGACAGAGGGAAGAACAACAGAAGAGAGATAAGAGTCAATGTCGGAAGAAGAAGGGTGAGGAGAAGGGTGTGAGTTGCGGAGGTTGTAAAGCTGAGTGTAAAAGTCTGCAAAAATGTTAACCATTTGAGATGGGTTGGAAATTTTACGTCCCATGGGGTCGCATATGTGGGAAGGTCTAGATGACGCCAAGATGTGACGTAATTTGTGGGCTAAAAGTGTGTCAGCCTTGTTACCCTTGGCATAAAATGTTTGCTTTAGTTTCAGAAGCATATAAGAGGTGCGTTGGGAGTTAAGTTCAGCCAGTTGGAGACGTAGCCTCCTGATTTGAGAAAGAAGAGAGGCTGTGGGACAAAGCTTGTTAGCAGTATCTAGTTCGTATAGCTTAAGGAGAAGAGTGTCATAGGTAAGGGCAGATTGTTTCTTGACATGGGAGGCCAAACTTATTAATCTACCACGGATGACCGCTTTGTGAGCGTTCCAGAGTGTGGAGATGGAGACGTCTGGGGACTGATTGTCTTGAAAGTATTGCGTGAGATGAGAGCGAATTTGCGATTTGTGAGCGTCAGAGTGTAATAGTGAGTCGTTGAGTCTCCAAGTGCCCTTACCCATTATGGGGTGTTCTAATTTTACAGTGAGCACCACCGGGGCATGATCAGACCAGGAAATAGTGCCTATATGGCAGGACAACGTATGTTGGAGAGAGAGCTTATCAGTAAAAAAATAGTCTAATCTGGAATATGAATTATGTGGGTTAGAGAAAAAGGTGTAGTCCCTGTCTAAGGGGTGTAGAACCCGCCACGAATCAAATAGACCGTGTGAATGAATCAGTGCTGTAAGGTCTCGTCCCAAGGAGAGTGACGGGATTTGAGATTGTCAAGGGGGGGATGCAGGGTGGCATTAAGATCGCCGCATAAAATGAGTTGGCCTTGTTTATGGCGATCAAGCTTTTCTAAGAAGGAGCGAAAGAAAGTAAATTGGCTCGAGTTAGGGGCATAGAACGTGGCAATCGTATACAAAACAGAATTAATAACACAGTTAAGAATAATGTACCTCCCCCGTGGGTCCAGGAGCTTATGATTAACAGTGAAGGAGAGGCGTTTAGAGATAAGGATGGAGACTCCAGCTTTCTTAGAAGAAGTCATGGAGTGGAATTGTGTGGGAAAAAATTTAGAATAGAGAAAGGGGTGAGCAGTGTTTTTCAAATGAGTTTCTTGCACACAGAGAATGTCAGCTTTGGATGATTTTGCCTCTGCCCATAATAGGCGTCGCTTATGAGGAGAATTGAGGCCCTTAACATTCAGGGACAAAATATTAAGAGAGGGCATAGGGGAAATAAGTGAGGTGTGGCGGGAGCCAAATTAAGGGGTAGACCCCTGTAGGACCCATAGGAGAGACACAGAAGAGATCAAAATATAACACCCCTAGGAAAAAAGGTAGTCGCGCCTGACCAATCAGTAATATGAACCTGCAATATGAGCCACGAAAAAAACCCAAAAAAGAACAGTGTGTATAACAACATAACTCAAAAAACCTAAAATAAACATGTGTACAAGTTTGTGGTAGTGCCAGCATAATAAGTAGCACTGAAGGGTGGGGTGGAGAGCCTTTGGCAGGCCCGAGAACCGAGGAGGGAAGCATAAGGTAAACCAAGGCGTTCGAAGTAAAGCAGTGCATTGCATAACATTTAGAATCCGAAAATTTAGGCACAGAAGGCACAGGACAATCAGATCACTTAGCTGGATAGCGAGTCAATGCAGTCCATGGTGCGGGCGTGAGGATGCACTCAGAGGAAGAGGACTGCAGCAAAGTGAAGCGCAGCACACCGAGGTCCTGAAGAGAAGTGGAAGGTCAGTCGATGAGGAAAGGATGAAGCGTCGCTTGCAGGTAGCACCGGAAGTCTCACGGTGGGTATGGAAATTAGGATTTTGCCTGAGTCGACCACACCTTCTGGAGTTTCTTCGGGGGAGAAGAGCGCAGGTGAGGAACAGATGAAGGAGAGGCAGCAGAAAGTTGATCCAGGGGGAGGCCCCAAGAGGTGAGTAGGTTGAGACCGTCTTCGGGCGAAGTGACGGTGGACGTGGAACCATCTTTTTGGATAATAAGGCGAACCGGGTAGCCCCATCGGTATGGGATGCGATGAGATCGCAGCAGTGATGTGACAGGGGCAAACAAGCGTCTCCGTTGAAGTGTGAGTTGTGAGAGGTCCGTCAGCAATAAAATATCGCAAAACTGTGCAGGTAAATCGGGCTTTCGGCGAGCAGCCTGCATAATTCTGTCCTTGATGTCGAAGTAATGGATCCGAGTCAGAACATCTCTGGGCAGGTTAGACGCGAGAGACTTGGGTCTAGCAACTCTGTGGAGACGATCCAGCCGGACCGGCGAAGCAGAGCCATCAGCCAGGAGAGTTTGAAAAAGAGTTTGAACATATTGAGGTAAGTCCGCCGGTGAGACTTCTTCAGGAATGCCTCGCAGCCGGATGTTGTTGCGCCGGGATCGGTCCTCAAGATCCATAACTTTAGTGCGAAGAGCCTCCAACTCTGTATGCAGATAGGTGTAAGAATCTGAGAGAGTGTTATGGGCTTCTGTGAAGTCGTCCATTTTCCTCTCCAATTGATCCGTGCGTTTACCTATGTCATCAATGTCGCGGCGAAGCATGGTAGCAATTTCCTGTATGTCCCCCCTGAGCTGTTCTCGCATGTCACGGAGCAGAGATTTCAAAACCTGAGAGGTAAGCTGCTGGCCATCTTGATCCTCCAGAGGATGTTGCGTGCGATGTGAAGAAGGTGAGGGTGGTTCGGATCGAGGCGGTGAGTGTAGGCCCATAGAGGCCTCTGAATCCTCATCAAGCGCACGCGGTAGGCCGCAGTCCCGGGAGGAGTGCTTCTTACGAGTTTTCGGTTCGAAAAACCCCGGCATAGCGGAGGATTTACGTGATCTGGAGGTAGCCATGAACTAGGAAGCACTTTAGAAGAAATTATAGTGGGGAAATAATGCGGATGGCGTGCGATTTGGCTCTCGGGCCTCAGAGCTCTCTCTAAACACGTCTGCTCAGGTTGCCATCCAAGCCACGCCCCTTAAAACCCCTTTGGGTTTCTTTTTGTTACAGATGCTGCTATGCATCAACATGCATCTTGATACATACAGTAATATATTGACATCTCTTTATACAGTGTTACCCAACTGTTCCATAAAATCCACAACAACATCTAAAGAAAATACTTTAGAGAGTTTCAAAATACAGCGGTATTTGAAACGGATAACTATTGTCCAATGCCATATATGATATTGACATGTATAATCATATTCACAAATGTGTACACTTTCCTGTGCTTTTCTCATTAGATATGTACAGAGTATGTGAATTTGTACTTCAGCCATGAGAAAACAAAAAAGGCCTCCAATTCAGTGTGTATTTCATTATTCTAGACAAGATTCTGTATTGATTTATCTCTATTTATTTGCAATTTGCTGCCAGTGATTGAGCCTGACTCTAAATTTTGCGACAGCTAACATGCTGTTAGGAAGCAGCATTGCTATACAAAGCACACTTTAGTAATGTTCTCATTGCAAACCCTAATTTAGCTTGATTTGTGGCAAATTACGACCCTCAGTGTTGGATTCTAGAACAAAAAGGTCATTGCTTTAATATATGTATTGTATTTGTTCTGTTCTAATTTGAATTCAGCTAAACTGACCCGCATTGTATACTTTATCTGAAAGCCTCCATTTGAAATAGCAAACATGTTTAAACCATTTGCAATTGTTTTCAAGAAATGTTACACTATAAAAAAAAAAAAAAATTTGTTAATACGAAACAGACTTGGAATAGGAATATTATGAACTAGGAATAATTTTAACCATTATGTGAAATATAAGATTTATCTCAACTAAAACTGTCTAGATGTTAAATATGGTGCTCAAATTTTTACTTAATTACAATCACAGTTTTCTATAATTAATAAGGTAGACGTTAAAACTGTTTGTTTTTTTTCCCCTTGGCTATGGGTTTAACGTGGCTAGGAAGATTTAAAACCATGGGTAGGTGTTAAATAATACAGCATCTGGGGTTCAATTATATAAACCAATGCATTTCTGAAGAAAAAGTATAAGAAGAAGGCAGAATATGGTAGGTGCATCTTCCTGGCACATCCAGAAAATATGCTTTCAGTTATTATTACATAGAGCCCCGGAATAGGACTCAGATTGAGCAAATGGGACTTGCCTTCTCATTGTTCTCCCTTTCCCTTTATCTCTTCCCTTCTCTTTGTTCCTTGTCTTTCTCTTTGTCTATTTTCTTTTCCCCTATCCTCCCCCTTTCTCTTTATGTCTCCCCTTCTCATTCCCTTCTTTCTCCCTCCTTGTTCTCTTTATCTCGTCACTCGTTCTTGCCAATCATTCTGTCTCTTTTCTATTTATCTCTCCTCCACTTGCTATTTATCTTTTCCCCTTTTCCTTTTTCTCCTTTCCTCTTTATTTCTCCCCCTTTTCCCATCTTTCTTCTGTTATCTCTGTCCCTCTTTCTACCTATCCTTTCTTTGTATCTCTCTTTGTTCTCTTTATCTCTCCACCCTTTCTTTTTATCTCTATAATTTCTCTCTCTCTCCCTTTTCTCTTTATTTCTCCTCCTCTTTCTGTTTTACCTCACCCTTTTCCCATCTATTTATCTCCCCTTTCTGCTCATATTTCCTCCTCTTTTTTCTTTCTATTCAATCCTTCTCTTTATTTTACTTCCTTTCTCTTTACTTTTCTAGTTTCTCCCTTCTTCTCTTTTTTCTCTTTTATCTCTCATTTACTTTGACCCCTTTCTTATCTCTCCTCTGTATCTAAATCATCTCTTCTCCTATTTCATTTCATGTCTCCTCTTTCTCTATATATCTCTCTCCTTTCGCCTCATCTCTTATGTTCTCAATCTTTTCATTTTTTTTATCTCACCTTCCCCTTTTCTCCATATTTCTCCACTATCTCTCCCCTTATTCATTCCCTTTTTCAATATTGTTCCCTCTTTTCCCATCCCATTTTTCCCATTAACTCCTCATTCTCACTATTTCTCGATTTCTCCCCTTCTTGATCCTACTCATTATCTCTCCCCAATATATTTATCGCTCCCTTTTTTCTATCCATTCTATGCTGTCTCCCCCTATCATTTTCCTTTATAAAATTCCTCTTCTTGCAGGCCTCCATCGTGGTGCTCCTGACCTCACTCTAAAGCATCACGGAATAGTATCACATTTCAGTTCTCTGCAGTGAGTTTGTGTGCACCATGATCACTCACCAACAGCATCGCAAGGGTGCAAAAAAAAAAGCAAGGTTTGGCTTTTTTGCAATGCTGCCAGCGAGTAATGCTGTTATATCCCACCTCTCAACAGTGAGGTAGGATGCACTGCCAGTTTGAATGGAGAGCAATGATCTTCCCAAAAGGGTATCCTGTTATCGGTGTACCCCTTTTTCTTTTTTTTATCTTTGTTAACTTTTTCCTTTCAATGTTGTTATTCTGTTACAGTATATCTGCTGTAAGACATCTTGGAAATGAGCTACTACAACAAAACGCAATACAATTTACCTATGATCTTCCCAAAAGGCCCCTGTCTCACCAACAGTGGGCTGGCCAGCCACCTGCGCTGTAGACCAGCGCCTACCTTGCCTATAGGTAGGGCTGCCCCTGGTTCTGTAGAGGTAAGAAAAAGGCAATTGTATTTAAACTTAGTATATACTCAGTATAGTTGATATGCATATGCTGGCATCAAGACATCCTAAAAAGAAGATTACTATAATTCCAAACTCTAATTCAACAATGCCAATTTTCCTGTCATTGCGTGCGTGGGTGACATTTGCCAATCATTGTTTTTCAAAGACTAGTGATATTCTACAGGTTTTTTTTTTTTTTTTTTTTTTAAGAAAACACACAGTTTAAATTCTTGAAAGTCTCCTAAATGTGGGAGGATAGTTTAAAAATGTAATTCATTTTATAATTAAGATTAAAATACAACATATTATTTAATTAATATAACACATTTTTATTTTAGAGTTTGGATATACAAAATGCCTTGGATTATATAAAAATGTAATATTTTCCTTGACATTGACAAATTTTCATTTGGACAAACTGATTAATGCCATAAGTTACTAAAACATTTCTTATTATATTACTTATTACTCATTTTCTATTATATATTGAGCTACACTGTTATTTTAGTTTCTGTTGATATACTACATTTGTGCAAATGGCACTCAGCTGCTGTGGTGGATTGAAGGGAGGAACAGTCAAGCCAGACTCATTTTTTTAGTTTCTGTTACAAATAAATTGATTTATTTACACTGCTGAACGAATATATAACTTGTTTTGTTTGTGAATACTGTAGGTGGATATTTAGTGATTTCTATATATTATGCTAATGAAAAAAATATTGAGTTAGTATTTGTAGTTGATTACCAGGTAATTACCATGAGAATGACTCAAAAGAAAAACACTTTTGTCTGGGATAGCAATAGTTCTAGGCAGTGCCAATGCTAGCTATGGTGGTGTGGATCTAGTCCCAGGTGGCATTTTGTGGGTGGAGAGTGAGAGAAGAGTGGCCATGACCAAATGGCATGTCTGGTGAAGGAATAAACTGTCATGGAGAGTTACCGTGTAAAACCCAGATGTAGAAGACCTGAATGGACATAAAACAGTATGTTGAATGTTATCAACTGATGAATTTGATCATCAGGTGGTGGTTCTGCCACATTACAGATCTCTGGTCAGACTGCACCTAAAGTACTGTGTACAGTTGTGGAGACCCCATTTCCAGAAGGATAGTGACATTTTAGAGAGCGTTCAGAGTGGTGAATGGTAGCTAAGAGCAAAGCAGAAAAAAAGGTGATGTGATTTGACGTCATATGCCGGCACTCCATTTCTTAAATGCGCATAGTGCCTTTTATGATACTTGAATGCCGACTATGGAGGTGACTGGGAGTGCTGCCCTAGGTCGTACCTAGGGTGACCCAAAAGGTTAAGATATCACTGATAATTTAAGGCAGTTTTACATGGAAGAAAAAAGTTAACTAACTTCATTATGTATTGTATTAAGCGCTGTGTAAATTGTTGGCGCTATATAAATAAAAGATAATAATAATAATTATTATATGCCAACTCATACAATAGCAATCCAAATGAACTGAAACTAAAGTCCAGAGTAAAAAGCCTGCAAAAAATACATTCCCTTTCACCATAGCTCAATTCATAGATTTCTGTTTAATGTGTGCGGTAAGCAAACTATTGGTTGCTTGACGTTCACAATTTATTACATTGCTTCAGTGAGAAAGGGAGAAGATGAACTATTGGAATTTGTTAATCAACAAATCAACATTTTGGAAATAAAACAAAATCTAGATTGTAATATGACAAACTTTTCTATTGTATTTGATGATTTGAGACATTTTTAAAAATACTGATATAATTAGTTGTATATTTCTAAATATAACTGTCCATTTACACCTTTATTCCATTACAATCCAACAGGTAGATTCTTCACACTAAGCAAGAAATGCACAGATAACATGCTGAAACATTTCCTGAAAAAAATATGTTTATGCTAATTTCTAAATTTGTCTTTGAATGTTTATATGCATTTAGATTTACAATTCATAGGAAATTCAATAAAAACACAGAAGACAATTTGAATATATATTTTTTTATATTTGTCTATATAGAAATCCTCTATTTGGAATAATTTGTTACACCATCTTGTCTTTCAAAAATATTAATATCTAGTTGCAGAGTAACAAAAGAACAGAATAGTTGTTGCAAATGTTATAATGTATTAATGTTGTGTAGGTCTATGCCCTTGTTAAAATTTAGAATTTTCTCTAATTAGCGTGTAGTATGATTAATATTGTGTGATACTGATATTTTATGCATAATTCATGAAGCCTTCCAGGTTTGTTGTCCTTGAGAGCTGGAGTTTGTGCATCTTCCGTACTAATATTCTTTTTGTGGCATTTTCTTATGTAACATTTACTTGTAAATTTGCTTAAGATGTCTGATTATTGTTGATACAATTGTGTATTGATACATAACTTGGAGTTTCAACACTAGCAGAGGAAATAGTGAAATTACTTGTCTAAGGTTTTGAACATGGCTTGTACAAAGATACATTGATAAGTGAGATATGTGTTAGTGAGCATTAACTTTAACAATTTTTCCCATTGTTGTGAAATTATATAGTGCTAATAAATTAAACATTTAAACATAACTAGGAACCCGGAAAGATTGTCCTCAGGATTTTACCGACAGAGTCACACAATTTGGATCCAAGGACTTCATATTGTTATCTCATGTAACATCTAAATATTCCAAATATTGCCTTTCTTACTGGTATATCATAGCTGAGTTCATGCTTACATGCACACAACTTAATTAGAACATCTTTACAGCCTGACAAGTAGTTATTTTCCAAAGTATCTTTATTAAAACTATTTGGTTGCCATAATTAGAGATTCACCAACATAGAATTTTGTGATGGACTAACAAGGTCTATTAATGCAAAATATATTTTCATAAGTGTCTTTAGCAAGGCTATTTGGTTGCCACCATCAGATATTCGCCAAAATAGATTTTTTGTGATGGACTATCATTCTATTGAACAGTCTTGGAATCTCATGTAGAAAATTAGTATTTCATATAACACACATGGCATCCAACTCTGGGCTCTTTTTAATACAAGTGGCAAGAAAAAGTGAACCCATTTGGAATTACCAGCATGTATATATAAATTTGTCTTGTCCCATTATTTGATCTTCATCTAAGTTACAATAGTTAACAGACACAATGTGTTTTAACTGATAACACACAATATTTAATTGTTCTTGTCCATATTGAATATATTATTCAAACATTCACAGTGTGGGTTAGAAAAAGTATGTGAACCCCTAGGCTAATCACTTTATCTAAAGCTAATTGGAATCAGGAATTAGCAAATTTTAGGAGTCCAATCAATGAAACTAGATTGGAGGTGTGTTTTAGAGCTACTTTGACATAAAAAAAAAACACTCAAACACTTCGAGTTTGTTATTCTCCAGAAGGATCTGCTGATGTGAACCATGCCTCACATAAAAATAGATTTCAGAAGACCTACAATCAAGAATTGTTGTTTTTCATAAGGCTAGAGAGGGTTACAAAGTTATCTCAAAGAGTTTACATATTCATCTGTCCACAGTTAAGCAAATTGTTTATAAATGGAGACGGTTAAGTACTGTGGCTACTCTCCCTAGAAGTTGGTGTCCACCCAAACTGACTGCAAGTGCACAATGCAGAATGCTCTATGAGGTAAAAAAAGAACCCTAGAGTAACAGCTAAAGGTTTGAAAGAATTATTGAAACTGGTTAACATCTCTATTCATGAGTCTGCCATATGCAAAACATTGAACAGACATGGAGTCCATGGCAGCACACCACAGGGGAAGCCACTGTTCTCCAATTTAACAATAGCTGTTAGTCTGAAGTTTACCAAAGAGCACCTTGACACTCCGCAATGCTACTGGAAACACTTTGTGTACTGATAAAAATAAGGTTGAATTATTTGGGAAGAACACAGAACACTACATGTAGTATAGTAGGTTAAAAAAAGACTTCAGTCCATCAAGTTCAGCCTTTCACATATATCTAGCTCTAAAGTTCTAAATTTGATCCAAAAGAAGGCAAAAAACCCTCATTGAGGCAATTACCAATTGTGCCACAACAGGGAAAAATCCTTCTTGTTTCTATAGTGGCAATCAAATTATTCCCTGAAACAATTTGCTACTACTACTGTCCTTTTAACAGTTGTAGACCTTTATGTTATGCTTAATCAGAAAAGCATCCAGACCTTTCTTAAAAATATCCATGGAGTTAGATAATACAACATCCTTAGGCAGATAATTTCATAATCTCCTTTCCTCAATCTCAACTGATAACCCTGTGTCTTTTGTAGAGACCTCTTGGTGAATAGATCACTGGAGAGCTGTCTATACTGATCTTGTACAGTATGTATTTGTACAAAGTTATCAGATCCCCTCTTAGACGTCTCTTTTCAAGTGTAAACAAGTTCAGTTTTTAGTTTTTCTTCATAAGAAAAATTCTGCATTCCTTTAATTAACTTTGTAGCCCGCCTCTGTACTTTCTCCATCTCTATAACAACTCTAGAAAAACTGGTGCCCAAAATTGCACTGCATATTCAAGGTGAGGCCTCACCATTGCTTTATAAAGAGGTACAATTATATTTTCATTTTAACTTACACTTGTCTATATTGAATCTCATCTGCCACTACTTTGCCCAATCCCCTAGTTTATCCAAATCATTCTGTAGAGAAGCTACATCCTGGTCAGACTTTATAACCTTACCTAATTTTGTGTCATCAACAAACACAGACAAGTGACTTCCAATATCTATCACAGGATCATTAATAAATACAGTAAGTTAAAGAGATCTGGACCCAAGACAGAACCCTGAGGCACCCCACTTACCACAGTTGTCCATCTTGAGAATTTACCATTAACAACAACTCTTTGCACCCTGTCACTAAGACAATTTCTAATCCAAACACAGGCATTTTCTCCAAGACCGATTTGTCCTAGCTTGTATAATAGCCACTGGTGTGGAACAGTGTCAAATCAAATAGACAACATCCACAGCAACACCCTGATCTAAACATTTACTCACAACATCATAGTACGCAATTAAATTGGTCTGTCATGATCTGTCCTTCACAAAACGGTGTTGCTTCCTACTGATGATGCCCAATATACCAGTCAATGTCAGGGTAATTAAAAAAAATTGGCATAAAAAAGGCACCACATACTCACATAAAAACTTCATCCCAATGGTGGAGGGAGTAGAGGGAGCATCATGATTTAGGGCTGCTTTTCTGCCTACATATCTGTCCATTAATCATTCATACCTGAATTTTCCAGTAGTTGTCCCTTTAACCCCTTAAATTGGAGTGGCCGGGCTCAAAGATAGGGTATAGGCACAGACTGACCAAAATGGGGGGAAACAGCCTACTTCCCACATGTGGCCATTTAACCCCAAACACCAGAAAAACCCATGCATGGGTGGTATCACTGTATTTAGAACATGGGGGCAATGTGGCGTTTTACCTCCCAAACAACCTGACAAACCCATGCATGGGGGGGTATCACTGTACTCTGGAGATATTGCTGAACACATATTGGGGTGTTCTGTGACGGTGACATATACCAGGAGCTGTAAATCCATACCTGAAGCACAATTTTAGTGATAAAAAAAACCACAAACAAAATTACTACCACAAAGTTTGACAAAGGGTGGTAGTAGAATTAGTGCATGGAAAGGTTTAAAATACCAGCATTTTAAATACCTAGAGGTGTCTAGTTTTCAAAAATATATGGTTTAATTGGGTAAATTGAATTGGCCAGCTTCAAAGATTCCCGAAATAGCACATAGGGCAGAATGACCAGCTTTATTATTTTTTATAGGAAATTAGATAATATGATCAATAAATGGTATCTGAAGAAAGCCCTTCTTGTCCTAAAGAAAAACAATATATAACTTGTGTGGGTACACTAAATGAAATAAGTGAGGAGAAAATTACATCTAAACATGAGCACGACAAAAGTGTTAAAACAGCCTCGGTCCCAAAGGGTACAAAAGGTAAAAAACAGCCTGGTCTCTAAGGGGTTAAACAGACCTATTGAGCATAACATAATTTCCATGATCATTCTAATATGACTCAAGATGTGTGATGCATTACAAATATCCAGCAGTAGACAGATCAGTATCACAAAGCAGCAAACAGCAAGAATTCGGTCTACTGGATATTCTATTAATCAATTTCACAGTTGATTCTTACTAATAGGATAACTCTGCATGGGCACCATCGGAGATCTAGACAACTGGTGTATATGCCATCATACTTGTGTTAAGTGGTTAAAATTAATTTATAGACAGACATTTAATGCAGTTCAGGTATGAGATTATTACCAATCCAGAATACCAACAGTGTGAAAACATTGTCAGACTCTGCAGTGTTCCGAACTTGTTTGAATAGCTTGTTCTAACTTTAATAAGTGCTAAAGTATCTAATCTCCTTTCGACAGTAAGACCCAAAAATGAGAAGAGTACAAAGATTGCGTTATTTGATTTTAAATTAAATGGATTTCCCTGTTAAATTGGATTTTATTATGCTCTGTAAGGACATATTTGATAAGGCAAGTTAGCTTGCCTACGGTACCTTTATTAATTGATGTAGATCAGAAGAGAAGCTTTATTTCACACAACCTTTTAAAGTAACCATATAAAAAGTTGAATGTACTTCTGCATATCATATTTTCCTCCGCCGTGCTTTTTTCTTTACAATTATGGAAATATATGCTTAATTAGCATATTATCAATTAAATCAGCTAACTTTGTAGTCATTAATATGAGTCAGTTATTATAATTAGCAAATATAAAACAAATGCATTTATTGAAAGATTATGTTAATTCAGTATTTGAGGAATTACCAGTTAAACTTTTTTGATATAAACTTTTAAATGAAAAAGCACAAATTTGTAGCTTATTATAGAAAGTTTAATAAAATATATTTCTATCAAATCACTGCAAAGTACATATAGTTAATATATTTCGATATTCCTCGCTCTTGTAAGAGTAATTTGCATCTGCTGATACGGTTTTCAGAGACAAGGTCACTTTATTTTGGACAGTTACTCAGACTCCTCATAATACTGAGAAGATAATTCTGATAATACTGAGAAGATAATTAAATGAACAAATATTAAAAGATGCATGGTTAAATAACCAAACATTAAAATAGAACTCATGACCTTAGTACCTTAGGTATTCACTAGCGCTAAGTTACATCTACAACTAAACCGAATGGGATCCATCTACACCTAGAACCCTGGAAAGTTAAATACAAATTGGATTATTATGTGAACAGAAAAAAATAATATATTTGGGATTTACCACCAAGAAAACTTTTTTTCAAAGTCAGAAGCAAGTTGATTCCTTTAAACACAATAGGACAGACAAGCTTGACAACCACATACGACAACTCAACTATCGAAGCAAGTCTTACGAAAAACATAACAGCACGTAGATGCAACAAGTATAAAGTTTGACCCAACAGCACTCAACTCAGATCAAGCTATTTCTTTTTATAAATAGACATGTTCCTGTTCAATTTACCTTTTAACCTAAGTAGATTTATCCCAGAGACACCAACAAAAGTAAAGATCATCACTTTTATCGTCAACTTAAACAGTTGTCTTATTTAACAATCATGTAACAATGTTAATCCATGATGTTATTTCTAATATTCTTATATCAAATATTGTTCGATACATAAAAAGGTTTGTCCTGCAATTTTAGTTCTAAACATATCACATATATTGCAGATTGTTTTTTGAGTTCTTGGATTATAGCAATAGTCAAATGTATATAATTTATCTAGAAGAAAAACAAATTCTAGTTTCCAGCATTGTACAAGTTCACTTTACTCTATAGATTCTGTAGCATAGTACATAAATAAGTTGTTAAGTAATTATATTGTCCAAGACATCTCCAAAAACTGAGAAATTATAGTAGGAGTTAGGTTTATTGGCAAATCATTTTGCTCCTCTTTAGGGAAATGTTGCCTTTTTGCCATGGTTCCCAGCCTCTGTAAGGTAAAACAGTTCCCATAACATCACCAATGAGTTATACTAATTGCACAATGAAAATACACAGAACAGGTAGTTTCACAATATAATTTAGTTAAGCAAAATGTACAAAGCTGAGCATTTCTTTTTAAAGGTGCTGTTTCGCTTGTTCTGGTAAATCTAACACTTATTTAACCAATTAGAAATATTTTTTTAGTGTTGGATGCTCAAACCTTCCCAATAATAATTATTTTATCATGTAAAAAAATCAGCCTTCATTACATTTGCAGGGAAAACATATCATGTGTCACAAAAGCGGAATGGAAAAAACGAAAAACCAAAACTTTGATGTTCTTATGTACTTAAACATTCAGATGAAATATGAAAATGTCACTTTTATAAAGGTTTATTTGCTTATCAAACCAGAGAGTGCAATGTAAATAGCATATTTTAATACTAAGATGGTAGCTGATATAATGAATGCCAGTATTTGCAGAATTTGCAATGTGGCATCAAACAGAACAATACAATATGTAAACATGTATTAAATTATAATTGAGATAATGAACAGTAGTTGTGAAATTGTCTGGAAACAACACAGTTCTACTATTGCAGTCCTTTTGATTTATTTAGATGTCTTTTTAGGAAACATTCTAAAGTAGTAGAGTTTTAAAGAGGTTGTTTAAGGTAAATTCCTTTGTTATACCAATCCTCAATAAACTTTCATTGTAAAATGGAAACTGCTTTTGTAAACTGCCTAAAGTGTTTTATAAGATGTGCCACATATAACTGCAAACCTTTTCTATTGATTGTATGCTTTAAGAACTAAGTAAAGTATCTTATTTGAGTATATCACATTTGCAGGAAATATTGATAATCAAGATAAAGTTACATTCTTGCATGATTAGTTATTAAATGGATTTCTCCATATCAGGCAGTTTTTTTTTCAACAAAATGTTTAATATAATATAAGCATTTCATTGCATTTTGGCTATCTATCTATCTATCTATCTATCTATCTATCTATCTATCTATCTATCTCTATCTACTTACTTATATACTTGTCTGGGTCAGATACTCTGTCTATCTGACTATATCTCCCACCTGTTACAAATTTCCTTGTTAAATTAGACATACAACTTAAGTACTAATTCATCCACTTGAAAATAGCTGAAGTTATAATACCTTAGGATAGCTGTTAATATGTCCCAAGAATTGGTCTGTGGCTTAATTATCTTGCTCCATAATGCTTATTTAATCTGTTCATCTATTTTTATATCTCTATCATGCTTCCCTCCCTCTCTTCTGTATTGTTAAGCAATGTTAAGCAATTATAAAATGAAATGTTCATATATGTATCAACCACAGTCCTCTACAACAGCAACAGTCAGTGCTGCACTGTCAAACCATTTACACTACAGACGATTCCATCACCACCACAGAAGAGACCACCTTCTCCACCCCTGATCAGGAGCTTAATGTAATCATGAGCCAATGTCCCACAATAGTTGTGTGCCCACAGCAATCGGTTGTGTGTTAGGATGTCAGTAGTGTATTTTTATCGATTGTCATTTCGGTAAGCTGTTAGAATCGGAAGGTCTATATGTTCAGGTAATGTGTATGATTTGCACTGATAGTGATAGTGTAATGTGTTTCGGTGTATTTTAACCACGAGTAGCTAGTGCAGGCATTAATGGCTTGAATGCACATTTCAGATGCCCATTTTTGTTAACTTAAGCACATTGTCTGATTAAGTAGCTGCAATATTTATATTAGTGCAGCCCTTACATCAGAGGTTGGCTCCCCCACAATTTTCAAACAATAAAAAAGCTGGGCATATCTGAAGGTCAAAAGAAATAATTTATAAATGTTATCAAAACAAAGGAACGTTTTTTGTGTCAACTTCTGTAAGTTAAAATAAAATTATTAAAACTGTTTCATTTTTCAGATATAAACACAAGCTTTCATAAGATTATCTTTAAAATATTTAGATTGTCTTCCTACAACAGAGAATTATGTATTTAATTCTAAATTAAAAAGTAATTAGTTGCAAAGTATCTACATGTCATATTTTGTTTTAGAATCTGTGAAGTGCAGAAAGGTGTAATGCAGCTTATGGGAGAAAGGGGAAACATGTCTAATTAAGTAATATTACAGTAATGTACCTTATGTAAAGATGCAAATTACCTTAATGAAATCTAGGAAGGCATTAATGTATTTTAATTACTTGGGACTGCTCTTAAGGCCTATGATTGTTCTGAAACAATTATATTTAAACCTACCCAGTTATGTAGAAAAGGAGGTCTATGGTAGCAGAGCAGCAGTTTGCCCTCACTACTGGTGCAACACGCTTCTCTTTTAAATACACTGTTCTTATGGAACTATCTGTAAAAAAATGGAAAGGATAGGTTTTTTTAGTACAGATTAAATGTAAAATACAATGGCTTTGCTTAGCCATTTTAGCCATTTTTATTTTCTCACTCATGAGCACATTCCATTCATGTGTTTGGATTAGGAGACCATGAAACCCGTTAATTGTAGGCAACGTTATGTTATCTCAACACACATGTAGTAAACAGATTAAATGTTAATGTTTGTAATTTAGAACAATTACAGTTGCTAATTTAGTTACCTCAGCCTTTTTAATATTAATGTAACCAATATATATATTGTGGTAAAGTGTATGGGAGAGTGGTTGATGGGATATATATCTCACCTGGTTACCTCAGTCAGGCATGGTAGCAAACCCAGGTGCTCTCAGGTGAGGCTTCCTAAGCTCGTTACTGGGGAGGAAGCCTTAAAAGAGAGGGCTGTTAGGTTTGCAAAGAGAGGGAGAACCTGAATGAAGGAGCAGCTACAGCCAGCGCTGCAGCCCACCAGGTATGAAGCTTTACCCCATACAAAACTGGTTACTTTGCTTTGCGTCAGACCTTAGGCTGCTAGAGAGGTATCCTGCTGTTTAGTTAGAGCCGGACAGGCTTATAGTTTGTTTTGTTTACAAGGTGCTCTGTGACTACAACATCTAAATAAACGCGCTTTTACATTGGAAACCTGTGTGAAACTGTCATTGCCGCCCCATGCGTGAGCTGTCCCCTACAATTGGTGGAGAATGCGGGTACGGTTGTGCTAGGAGCAACGGCAGGACAAAACACAGCATCTGAATTTTGTGGACATTTAAAGGGCCGGAAGCATATGTCCTGAGTGAAGGCTGCAGCACTGTAAGGCCCATCCGGCACAATGGAGGAAGTGATAAAGCAGCTGATACAGGCTAACCTGAGACATGAGCAGGCCTTGGAACAGCAACGGAAGTTTCATGCAGAGGCTTTTCACGCCCAGCAACATGCGCAACAGCAGACTATGGCCCAACAACAGGAAACGAATCGCCTGTTAATGGAGCAGATTGCTGCGCTCAGAGAGACTGTTGTGGCTCAGCCCCAACAAGTGGAGGCAAGCCCCCTTGAGACTGTTAACGTGAGGAGGGCCGTTCAGCGGGGCTTACAAAAAATGACACCCGACGACGACGTTGAGGCATACCTCACTGTATTTGAGAGAGTGGCGGAGAGAGAGAGACTGCCAGTTGCAGAGTGGGCAGAAGTGATTGCACCCTTCCTGACTGGTGAACTGCAAAAGGCCTACTATGACCTCGGGGAGCAGGATGTCCGGGACTTTACAAAACTAAAAATGGAGATCCTTGCTCGCCTGGGTGTTACGCCCGCTGTTCGGGCCAAGAGAGTCCACTGTTGGAAATACACCATGGACAAGCCTGCCAGGTCCCAGATGTATGATCTGATTCATCTTGTACGCAAGTGGCTGGAACCAGAATCCACTACACCAGCCCAGATTGTGGAAAAGGTGGTAGTGGACCACTACCTCCGCGCCCTCCCGGCGGAGCTACAACGGTGGGTTGGGCATGGAGACCCCAGAACTGCTGAGCAGCTTGTCAACATGGTGGAAAGGTTCATAGCAACCGAGGACTTTCTCCGTGAGGTCCCTGCGGCACCAACACCTTCCAAGACTGTCAGACCCGCGACATCTTTGGGTAAGGGAGTCCCAGCTGGAGGTGTATGGAAAAATGTGAGAGAGAGCAGGGCTCTAGAGTTTGGGCAAGGGCAAAAGACTGATCCTGAACCCCTGGGACCCCACAATCCTAGAAAGGGCTCTCTACTAAGGAGGCCAGGGACCCCCCAGTGCTGGAGGTGCCATGAGTGGGGACACATAGCCGCCTATTGCCCTCTTAACTCAGAGCCCATGGTGTGTGACGCTAGTCGGCGTCAGTCTCTGTTTGCAGAACCTGTTTGTGCAGCCATTCCAGAATCAGAGACTGAGCCGCGTTTTTGTATGGTGAAGATAGGTGACTGCTCCGTGAAGGCACTTTTGGACTCGGGTAGCCTGGTGACTTTGGTTCGGGCTGGCCTTGTGACTATGGACTACGTGCCGAACAAGCACATAAGAGTGCTATGCATCCACGGGGATATTGTAGCTTACCCTGTGGCCCCCATTAAGTTGGTGACCCCATCTGGAACTGTGACCTACGAAGTCGGAGTTGTAAAAAGACTTATGCATGCGGTTATTTTAGGCCGCGATTTCCCCTTGTTCTGGGAGTTGTGGAGAAGGGGGAACGTTTCTGCAGCTGGGGAACAAACTCCGGCAGAGTCTGTACCCCTCCCTGTAAATAATGGGTCAGGTGAGACGGCCATTGGGAACAATGATACCAGTAAGGGGCATGATGAAAAGGATCTAGGCCCACCTGAAATGTATAGTGAAGATTCTTTCCCCTTGCAGGTGTTAGCTGGGGAGGAAGAAGAAGAAACTTCCCTACCCGGCCAACAGGTCTTAGATTTAGAAATGTCTCGGGGTAACTTCGGGACCGAGCAAGTGAGAGACCCCACTCTGGGAACTGCACGGGCAAATGTCACGGTAGTAAATGGGGGTACCACAGGAACCCGAAGCTGACCAGAAATTTCCGCATTTTGCCATGAATGGGGATCTAGTGTACCGGGTCACCAAAGTTAACAAGGAAATTGTGGAACAGCTTCTGGTGCCAAAACCATACCGACACCTGGTGCTGGACATAGCCCATAACCATGTGTTTGGGGGGCACTTGGGGACTAATAAAACACAAGAGAGGGTCCTCCAAAGGTTTTATTGGCCTGGGGTATATGAAGAAGTAAAAAGGTATTGTGAGTCATGCCCCACATGCCAGAAGAGTGCCCCAACACCACACTTCCGTAGCCCCTTTGTGCCACTTCCCATCATTGAAGTACCATTTGAGAGAGTTGCCATGGATTTGGTAGGGCCCATTGTCAAATCTGCTAGGGGACACCAATACATTTTGGTTGTCTTGGATTATGCTACCCGGTACCCAGAGGCAGTACCCTTAAGAAACATGGCCTCCAAAAATATTGCTAGGGAGTTGTTTTACATGTTCTCTCGCACGGGGATCCCTAAAGAAATTCTTACTGACCAGGGTACGCCCTTTATGTCACGGGTTATGAAAGACCTGTGTAAGTTGTTTAAAATCACTCACCTCCGTACCTCAGTGTACCACCCTCAAACAGACGGGTTAGTGGAGAGGTTTAACAAAACCCTAAAGCATATGCTAAAAAAGGTGGTAGAAAGGGATGGTCGGGATTGGGACAGTCTATTACCCTACCTCATGTTCTCTATCCGGGAGGTGCCCCAAGCGTCTACAGGGTTTTCCCCCTTTGAGTTAGTCTATGGCCGACATCCACGGGGTTTGTTAGATATTGCCAAAGAAACTTGGGAGACCGAGGCCACCCCATATAAGAGTGTTATTGAACATGTGGCTCAGATGCAGGAGCGAATAGCGACGGTGATGCCTATAGTTAAAACGCATCTGCAAAGAGCGCAGGAGGCCCAGAGCAGAATTTATAACAGATCTGCCAGGTTGAGGGCCTTTAATCCTGGGGACAGGGTCTTGGTTTTAGTGCCCACCGTCGAAAGTAAGTTTTTAGCCAAGTGGCAGGGTCCCTATGAGGTTGTAGAGAAGATGAGTCAGGTGAACTACAAGGTCCATCAACCGGGCAGGAGAAAACCCTTCCAGGTTTACCACGTAAACCTGATCAAGCCGTGGAAAGAGCGGGAGTCTTTGGGGGCGACCCAGGCAGGGGTCAAAGAAGTGGGGCAACCAGTTCCCCCAGTAACAATAGGAGAGGCACTGTCAGTGCCCCAGAAGCAGGAGGTGAGGGAGTTCCTGCAGGAAAACAGACACAAGTTTTCGGACCTACCGGGCCGTACCCACCTCATAAAACACCATATTAAAACTGAGCCTCACAGTAAAGTGAACCTGAAGCCATACAGGATACCAGAAGCCCGTAGAGAGGCGGTATCCACGGAGGTCAGGCGCATGCGTGAATTAGGTGTTATTGAGGAATCTACTAGTGAATGGTCAAGCCCCATAGTGCTAATCCCAAAGCCCAACGGGACGTGGAGGTTCTGTAATGACTTCAGGAGATTAAATGAGGTCTCAAAGTTTGATGCGTACCCCATGCCCCGAGTGGATGAACTGGTTGAGAGGCTTGGGAAGGCAAGGTACATTACAACACTTAACCTTACAAAGGGCTATTGGCAGATACCGTTAACTGAGGAGGCTAAAGAGAAGACTGCCTTTTCCACTCCAGAGGGCCTGTTCCAGTATGTTGTGATGCCATTTGGGTTACATGGGGCCCCTGCTACCTTTCAGAGGCTGATGGATCTGATTTTGAGACCACATCGTGATTATGCCGCTGCTTACCTGGACGATGTGGTAATTTTTTCGTCTGACTGGAAAAGTCACCTCGGTAAGGTACAGGGCGTGTTAGACTCCATTAGTGATGCAGGCCTAACCATAAACCCTGAAAAATGTGCAGTGGGTCTGGAGGAAGCAAGATACCTGGGTTATATCATTGGTAGGGAGCTGGTTAAACCCCAGATCAATAAGATTGAGGCGATACAGAACTGGCCTAGGCCAGTAACAAAGAAACAAGTGAGGGCTTTCCTTGGCATAACCGGGTACTACTGTCGGTTCGTGCCCAATTTTGCCTCCATGGCCACACCATTGACAGACTTAACAAAGGGTGGTAAGTCAGTGATGGTAAAGTGGAACCCCGAGGCAGAAAGGGCTTTTCAGAGTCTGAAGTCTGCCCTGTGTGACCAGCCAGTGCTTGTTTCCCCTGATTTTAGGAAACCGTTTCTGGTTCAGACAGACGCGTCTGCTAGAGGTTTGGGGGCAGTTTTGTCACAAGTGGTTAATGGGGAAGAACACCCAGTGCTGTTCTTGAGTAGGAAACTGACCCCAGCCGAGGAAAATTATGCCATAGTGGAAAGGGAGTGTCTCGCCATCAAGTGGGCGTTGGAGTCTCTGAGATATTATCTCCTGGGCAGGGAATTCGTGTTGGTGACTGACCATGCTCCTCTGGCATGGATGAAACAGAATAAGGAGAGGAATGCAAGAGTGACCAGATGGTTTCTCTCCTTGCAAAATTTTAGATTTACAGTGGAGCATAGACCAGGGAAGTTACATGGGAATGCGGATGCGTTGTCCAGGGTGTACTGTATGGTTGCTGACGCTGTCCAGACCTCTGGTCTGGAGTCGACGGGGGGGATATGTGGTAAAGTGTATGGGAGAGTGGTTGATGGGATATATATCTCACCTGGTTACCTCAGTCAGGCATGGTAGCAAACCCAGGTGCTCTCAGGTGAGGCTTCCTAAGCTTGTTACTGGGGAGGAAGCCTTAAAAGAGAGGGCTGTTAGGTTTGCAAAGAGAGGGAGAACCTGAATGAAGGAGCAGCTACAGCCAGCGCTGCAGCCCACCAGGTATGAAGCTTTACCCCATACAAAACTGGTTACTTTGCTTTGCGTCAGACCTTAGGCTGCTAGAGAGGTATCCTGCTGTTTAGTTAGAGCCTGACAGGCTTATAGTTTGTTTTGTTTACAAGGTGCTCTGTGACTACAACATCTAAATAAACGCGCTTTTACATTGGAAACCTGTGTGAAACTGTCATTGCCGCCCCATGCGTGAGCTGTCCCCTACAATATATATATATTGCCAAAAGTAATGTGCTATGCAATGATACTTTTGTTATTGGACAATACAATACTTGATCATTCAACATGGGAATTTAGTAAGACTAATCCTTGAAATCCTTTAAACAACACAATACCTTAACTTTTGTACTAAATGATTTAAGGGCCTAATATTAGATCCTGCTGCTGATATACCGTATTTGCTCGATTATAAGACGAGGTTTTTTTCAGAGCAAATGCTCTGAAAAATACCCCTCGTCTTATAATCGGGGTCGTCTTCTAATCAGACCTCAAATAGAGGTCTGATTAGGAGACTAAGATCCAGATCCCCCGCACCGCTGCAGGGGACCTGGATCCTCCTATCGTCGCCCCCCCCCCCCCGCACGCACGCACGCACACACTTACCGGTGCTTCCGGAGGTGAAGTTGGCAGCGGGGGTTTGTATGCGTCCGTCGCAAATACCTTCCCCGACTGTCAGAGATCAGAGTTCCAGAGTTCCTGATCGCTGACAGCCGGGGAAGGTATTTGCGACGGACGCATACAAACCCCCGCTGCCAACTCCACCTCCTTCCGGCTGCCGCGGAATGAGACGTCAACCCGCTGCCCCGGCAATACAGCAGGAAATTGGAAGCACCGGTAAGTGTGTGTGTGTGTGTGTGTAGGGCATTTCTGGAATGCCTTACACCCCTATATGCCACTCTGGCACTTAGGGGGTTAAAAGGCATATTATGGGGCAGAGTGGCATATAGGGAGGTATAAGGCATTTCAGGTGGCGTTAAGGGGGCATTTAATAGAGCACTCTGCCTCCTGAAATGCCTTATACCTCCCTATATGCCACTCTGCCCCATAATATGCCTTTTAACCCCCTAAATGCCAGAGTGGCATATAGGGGTATAAGGCATTTCTGGAGGCAGAGTGCTCTATATAATGCCTTTTAACTCCCTTAATGCCACTCTGCCTCCTGGAATGCCTTATACCTCCCTATATGCCACTCTGCCCCATAATATGCATTTTAAACCCCTAAATGCCAGAATGGGATATAGGGGTATAAGGCATTTCTGGAGGCAGAGTGGCACATAGGGGGTCAAAAGGCATACCATGGGGCACAGTGGCATATAGAGGGTTAAAAGGCATATCATGGGCCACAGTGCCATATTGGTGTGGCAAGCCTGGGGGCAGATGTGCGTAACTGGGGGCAGGTTGGAAAATACAAGGAAATAAAAACAAAAAAAATATTTTTCTCAATCATAGCTTTTATTAAAAAAAATAGTTTACATGAATTAACATTTACTGGTAAAACTTTTTTCCTTTAGGGTCGTCTTATATTCAGGCTTTTTCTTTTTTTCCTAAGTTAATATTCAGATTTTGGGGGGTCGTCTTATAATCAGGGTCGTCTTATAATCGAGCAAATACGGTATATATATATATATATTAGCCCCTGCTGCCCAAATATATTAATATTAGCCCCAGTTGCCGATATATATATTAATATTAGTCCCTGCTGCCGATATATATATAAATATTAGACCCTGCTGCTGATAGCAGGTATAGATCAACACATTAACACACAAACCCAGCTTTGCATGTATAGATCAATTGAAATGCACTTGTGATCTCAGCACTGAAGGTATATATCAAATAAACAGAATCAGACATACAAATCCTGTATTTGCAGGTATACAATAATAATATATGAAACGTAGCATCGCAGGTATAGATCAAATAAATACATGGAAACAGCATTGCAGGTATTAATCAACTGAACAAGACATACAAACCCTGTATTTGCAGGTATACATAAATAATGTATGGAAACATAGCATAGCAGATATGGCTCTACAGAATAACACAGAAACCCAGCTTTGCAGGTATAGATCAATTGGAATTCACATAAAAACACGGCATTAATGGTATATTTAAAACCCCCTAAATTACAGGGATAGATCACAGGTTGCACACCCAGATAACACACATACGATTTGCCATCTTTGTCCCATATACACCCTGCCTGTGCCATCTTGGTCCCCAAGGCTCAAACATCCTGCTAGTGCCATCTTTGACCTTCCACAGTTATACATCTATGATACGCACAATCACATTAACTCATGCTCTCCCTCATTCAAATCATCCACATATTAACGCATGCTCTCCCTCATTCAGACAAATCATCCACATATTAACGCATGCTCTTCCTCATTCAGACAATTCATCCACATATTAACTCATGCTCTCCCTCATTCAGACAATTCATCCACATATTAACTCATGCTCTCCCTCATTCAGACAATTCATCCATTTTAAGAAACTACACCCCTTGGAGCTTCAAATGGGGGCTACATGTATTTCTAGGACAAAAGTTGAGTGCACAAATAATGATGGAATATGTCGCTTTGGCTAGAAAATATGTTTTTTCTATCCATAGCGACATGTTCATTTGTGTCTTGCGCACTCCAGGTTTGTACTAGAAACACATGCAGCCCCTCATTTGATGCGCCAAGGGATGTCGTTTTTGCAAATGTGTACTTTTTGTGCCATAATTTAACTTCCTACGTGAGCAGTAATGCCACGTCAAGGCTTCAACCCTAAATACTGACCATTCACACGCCTTTCATATCTCCATTCACTCGCAGAAGCACACACCATACTTTCCATACATTCACTCACAGACGCACACACCATTCTTTCCCCTTACAATCCCAAAGAAATGATGGTAAAGGGAGAAAAAAATCACTTTTACAGCAAAAATAAGTTTTGCAGTAAAAATGCAAGGCGCTCCAGGGATGAGATGGTTACTCACGTACCGCACAGGCTAAATGGCTGATTTTAATAATATTTGCTGTTCATCAGGATTTCAAAAATTGCCTCCCTCTACCGTTGGCTAAATTTAACCCCATGATCAAAGGGATCATAGGATTAAAAATTAGTATCGGCCATTTTTAAAAAGAGAATGTGACTTTTTATAGCTATATGATCGCTGTGGTAACATTGGCTACCACAGTGATCATTTAGCTAGAATACTTAAAATTTTTATTTATTATTTTTTTTTAAAGTTAAACTACTTTGTTTAAATAATTTATTTTGGGGGTCTCTAGGCAATTTTGATCTTTTTTATCTGCCTTTAGAGACCCCCAAATCATTTTTAACTTAATTTTTTTATTATTTTTGTACAATCTATATACCGTTGGAAAGGCGAGACGATTACCTTTCCAATGGTATATGTTGGGGGTATGTAGCTGCTTAGATGCCTGTATCTCAGGCATCTAAGCAGCATGCCCCCATACCTCTTTAACTGACAATTGTCAGTTGATAATAAAGTTGCGCGGTGACGTCATCGCGTCATTGCGCGAGACGTCACCGGGCAGATCGGGTGGCTCCGGTGATGCCCTTCAGTTTGAGGGGCAGATCGCCGGGGTAGGTGGTGATGGAGGTCCACAGACCTCCATCAAGGTAAGGTAGTGCTAGTGATGGCATGGTGCCGTCGTTAGCACCTGACTGGGACTGCTAGCGACGGCACCATGCCGTCGTTAGCAGTCAAGGGGTTACAAATTCGGCGGGGGGGCAACAGGGGGGGCAAGGAATAACCTAGGGGGGGGCAATTGCCCCCCCTTGCCCCCCTGTAGCGACGCCACTGAATGTAACAAAGTTACTTGATTTATTAGGCTGAAATCTGGAATTAAATTGGGATACCTAATATCAAATATAGAGTGTGCTGTATACCACTTCTAATACTATCATTATTTCGAAAAACAAAGCAAAATATATAATTCTTAGGTTTTTATTGCTAACTATTCACAATTGTCTTCTAACTTCTTATTGTCCACCACAATCCAAATTAGGATACTACATTTTATTTTCAGCATGATCCCAAGAACAGCTTGAGGAGATACATTTTAGGTTTAAAATGAATTGTAGGTGCACCTTCACAGTATTTAACCTTTGCATCTATTTTAATAGGAACTGTAGAGAAGTAAATGAATTTATTGAAACTACCTGCATATCTGTGAACTTTCCAGGTTTGGCCTGGAGACTCTGAGTGAAGCTCCAGGTCAGAGTGTTACATCTCCAGATGGTTTTGTGGCCCCCTCTAACCAGGGAGTAAACTGACCAAGGATGCTTTGACTGAACCGTATCTGTCTATTAGATCTCTGCTAGTCCAGCTAATTTACTGCTGAGCAAATTCCTCAATACTTCTCGGTTTATTTTAAGTTTTTGTTAACGTGTGAATTGTGGTTTTGTATTTAGAAAATTCTGTTTTAGCTTCATTAATGCCTGAGGAAGGGACCTAACAACTTGGTCTCGAATGGTATCATTTTAACTATACTTTTCTCCTGTTTTCTCAACGACTAACACGGTACAAACTCTTTTAACATCTCCAGATCGTGAGAGTGCTTTCTAGGTATGCCCACTTCCAGCTGAAATACCTGCCCACTCTTACACAATTTTAGGTGTTTGGGGCTATCCACACCCATATATGTGGATATCCCTACCCACTTACATCACAAACCTGCCTGTCTGAGTCATAAGTCCCCCCTGCATGCATCCTCTTATACCAATCCCAACAAAGGTGGACCTTAACCAGTCAAAATCTATGCACAAATTAGGGGAAGGATATCTTAATGGGAAGGAATAGTTATGCAGACCCAGAGAACAGAAAGTTAGGATATTTCCGCATGGTATTATATGCAGTGGTGTTATAGTGCTTATTTTATTCTGTAAACACCTACACACATAGGTTTTGGAAAAAGCGACAGATCTGTTGTAAGCAACATGAATACTCTTGGTTAACATAATTTCATACAGTGATTACCATTTAGCTGTAGATACCCAATGTACATACTTTGCTTTTATGAGAAGCTGTCCGTGCAGATTAATAATAACAAATTATCTAATATTATCTGGTTTAAATACTTTCCCCATAACTTGGTATCAGCAATACCTTAAATATGCTTTTCAAATATTTTGAAAGCATTGCTTTAAATCTTCAACTAAAAAAGCTTACTGTTCAGCTAAATGTATGTAGAAATGCTGCTGTGCCCACAATTTCAATTAAATAAATCTACCAAAATCAATTATTCTGTTGATCAGTAGTCTGAAACTAATTAGAAAAAGATAAATGCTGGTGATTATATCCATTAGATATTACTGGGCTTGGCCAAAGGAGACTATATTAAGGGAATGAATGTGAAAACACTATACAAATCTGTCTGATTCACCTAATAAAGATCAATCAGGAAAGTTCCAGTCCATCAAATAGAGTACAATTTTTACATAATATCCTTATGACATTTATTGAAAATCCAAATGGTGCACATCAATTCTACTAATTTATTTATTTGGGTCTTGTTCAAATTATCTATTACCAAAGGTATGGTTAAGTAACAACAGTTAACAACAAACATTTTCCTTATTCACCAATATTTACATATAACTTTACTCTGTAACAAAAGCAAACTATGGTTGGTCCCTGTATCCCAGCAATTTGTGCAGTATTTCACTAGGAAATGCTACTTTGCTATTAACTAATTAATTAATGTGCATTAGGCATCTTCCACACTAGGATTGCATTTCCTAATGCACTCCCATTGTACTTCTCCATCTGTGTTATTGTGGGCCTGGGGTATTTAGTTATCCTAAAGGAATAGGTACAATACAAAGCATATCCTATAAATGGTATAGGGGACATAGTTATTTTATTTTAAAAATATGTAAAATAATTTACATTACTGTTTATTTAAGCTCACAGGGAGCTGCACTAAGGTTTTCAAAACTTCACCTACAAAATCGGGATATTTATGTGAAATGTAGAGAAATCAACATGGCAGTTCTAATAGTTTTTTAAGGCAATTGCGCATCTTGATAAACATGGCTGTGGTCAAGCCAGGACGGGCTATCTGGCACACTAGGCAGCTTCCCTTCATTGGTTGATGCCAGAGGAGCCCCCTGCAGGTGACCAATACAGTCGCTCTTAAAGACCTTTAAAATCCTGATGCCAAAGCTGCTGCTAACTGATTGTAAGGTTGGGTAGGTAGTGGAGTCCGGAAAGCAGGATAAAACACAGAATAGGGATAGATCCACTAAATGGAGCGTAGGTCAGTACACAGAGCCGGGTTCAGGGTAGCAGAGAAACAGCAAAGTCCGTAAATCAATAGCCAGGTTCAGTACACATGAATACAGGAAAGCCGTTTAGTTGGCAAGGTCAGAATTGGAGAAGGCAGCAGAGTCACAGGAATAGCCAGGTTCGGTACACAGAAATTCAGGAAAGCCGTTTAGTAGCCAAGGTCAGTATTGGAGACGGATAAAGTTGGTAGGGGGCGTGCGCGCGTACGCGCACTTAGAAGCAGTCTGGCTAGAGGTGGAGGAAGGTGCTGGAGGCGCGACACGGGATCCGGTACCCGCGGATAGCGGGAACTCGGGTGAGTTACTACATCGGGGTTCGGTACACGGACCCTGACACTGATACAGTGTTAACCCTGTATTAACTCCTACTAGAAAACCATCAGAAAACAAAGAGAAAAACAAATATGAAGACTGTCACAGAAGCCCCCATGCCATGGGCCCCTGGAGGGGACTGAGTGTCAGCCTCCTTCCTACAGACTATGGGCCCTGGTATGGAGTGCCACGTTTCCCAAAGTACCAGAGACTCTAAAGACTGTGGAGCACGGACAGATGGGCTGCTATGATCCTTTATTGTCCTTTTCAGGACTATAGCCACACTGTGTAGCTAAGCAACAAGGTGGAAGCAACATTTGGCGGGAGTACCCAGTCGGTTGACACTAGCACCAATGTGACCCTGTACTACTACAGACTTTGCAGTATTGAAGATAAATGAACCGTGTAGTTACACTTAAAAAAGTAGGTATTAAAGAAATATCAATTTTGACTCTATTACAATAAGATCATGAATATAAAGTCCAATACTAATTTTGAAGGTCACTTAGCGCTACTGTTTTTGAGGTTACCTTAGCAGGGCTATTGACTATAACACAAGTATCATTCTTTTTCTATTTCTATATGTTTAGTGCTGAAAATGTTTAACTCTCACCCTGTATATGCATTCTGTTCATTAATTGGAATGTACAAATATCAAGGTCATCCAATCAAACTTGAAGTAATACATTTTCATTTCAAGTAGTGAAAAGGGTTCTTTACAATAAGACCAATAAAAATGTGGAATTCACTACCCACAGAGGTTGTTCTTTCAAATTCAATAGATGTCTTTATATATGGGCTGGATGATTTGAATTTTTTTTAGAAAAAAAGAATGTTCAGATATATGTTTAGTTATCAGGACATGATTAGTAATACCTTTTAATCCATCGAGAAATCACATTGTCATTTTCAGTCAAGAAGGATTTTTCCCCTTTTTGAGGCAAATTGGAATTCTTATATTTATTGGAACTCTGTGGATATTTTAAAAAAGGTATGGATGCTTTTCTGGTTAAGCATAACATAAAGGGCTAAAACTGCTAAAAGAACAGTCGTATTAGAAAGTTGATCCAGGGAGTAATCTGATGCTATGGAATCAAGAAGGACTGTTGTGGCATAATTGGTAATTGTCCCAAGTAGGGTTTTTTTTGCCTTCTTTTGGATCACCTTCTAAAAAAAACCAAAAGCACTGTAATAGTAGAACTGTGTTATTTCCAGACAATTTCACAACTAGAACTAGGTATGTGTGAAAGTTGAACTTGTACTGATGTACTGAAGTCTTTTTTTAACCTACTATACTATTCTAATTTGCTACCATGCAGGCACATCTTTAAATAATGAAATCAGTAAAGGCCAATAGCCTACAAAATATTAGTAATACCTTTTAATCCATTGAGAAATCACATTTTCAGTCAAGAAGGGTTTTTCCCCTTTTTGAGGCAATTAGAAATTCCTATAAAGGTGCTATTTTACCTTTTGGAGCAAATACCAAAGTTGACCTTGACAGACTTTTTTTTTTCTTTTTTTCGACCTAAATTACTGTGTTTCTATGTAACAATGTATTTGTGTAGATACAAGGTTGTTATGACAACATAAAGGCTCTCATATCAGGTAAGAAACTTAAAGCATGTTTTATTTACTTCTATTTGGTTAACTTTTTCCAGGGAGTTTAAGTAAACATAGGTGATAGGTTGTGTATAGTTATTGACTATGTCAAGTTTGCTGGTGCCAGTCATCTTTAGAAAAAAATTGTTATATCCAAGATAAAAACATAAATGAATCTGGGTTGAAAACTGCCTACAGTGTTTCTCTTTTGTTATTATTTTTAATCAAAGTTCTGTTTTTAAGTTATTCAGATTTCTATATTCTAGCCATGTCATTGGATGGATCCAGCTAAGGCATAGTCAGTGCTATTTGCCTACTGTACAGCACTGTACAGTGAGAGAATTTAAACATGCATGGGAAAGGCACATGGTTCCTGAATCCAGGGGCGTTCCTAGAGTATTTGGCACCTGGGGTGGACCCCCACACACACACACACACACACTTTAAAACTGAATAGCTTCTATTGTTAGTGAAACATTGACGGGGGTACAGCATAATTGTTATTATATACGGAGGCAAACGTTGACTGTGGTACAGCATAACTGTTATCAGTATATACTGAGGCAGACGTTGCCAGTGGTACAGGATAACTGCTATCATTATATACTGAGGCACACACTGACGGTGGTACAGCATAACTGTTATCATTATATACTGAGGCAGACATTGCCGGTTGTACAGCATAATCCCTATCACTATATATTGACAGAGGCATTGACAATAATGCAGCACAACCCCTATCTCTATATATTGAGACAAACATTGATGTGGTGTAGGCCTACCACTTGAGTGTCTGGCTAAGTATATAGTAGGGATGCACCGAATTGAAAATTCTGGACTGAAAAGGAAAATTCAGCATTCACTTGTCCGAAACTGAAAATGTCCCCCCCACCCACCTTTAAAGCAAAAAAAAAAACACACACACACTTTTTATTGAAAGTAAGTAACGCACAAAAAAATTCAATAACAATATTAATATGTTAACAGCAATCACAAACCTGTCATGCCCAGGCATACCTAGATTCCAGCATGTACTGGCTGACTTACCATGATAGGAGTGTGATTGCTGTTAGCAATCATATATACCGTATTGGCTCGATTATAGGCCTCACCCGATTATAGGCTCCACCCTAAAAGTTAGGTGCTTTTTTAAAGAAAAACAAGATTTTTTGAAAAAATACACATTAGTGGAATAGTAAAACAGTATTCTAACTAACACACTGCGTTTTAAAAATTTTGGTATCTATTATGCAGTTAGTCAATATATATTACCTACAAACAGAAAACTAATAGACATTTTAATGCACCTTACTTATAGATATGCCTCTTTGCCCACAGATATGCCACTTTGCTCCAGCAGATATGTCACTCTGCCCCCCCAGATATGCTACCACTGTGGTCCCCCAGATATGCTGCCCCTCTGCCCCCCAAGATATGCTGCCCCTCTGCCCCCCCCAGATATGCTACCACTCTGCCCCCCCAGATATGCTGTCTGTCTGCCCCCCGAGATATGCTGTCACCCTGCCCCCCCCAGAGATATGCTGCCACTCTGCTCCCTAGATATGCCCCCCTCCCCCCCTAGACTTACCAATGCAGTCTCCCTGGTGTCTAGTGGGAAGTCCCGGCAAGGGATATTGTTAAAGCACATCGAGCAGACATGCCGGTAGCGGAGGTTGTTTACACGCATCGCAGCAGCCGGTGAACGTCTGCGCGATGCGCTTAGACAATCTCCCGTGCCGGCACTCCCCCCGTGGAAAGTGCTGGCAGGGGAGGCTGTCTCAGTGTATCGGAGAGTAGGATGCAGGTCCCCTGCAGTGCTGCAGGGGATCTGTATCCTAACCCTGCTGCCTGCCCGGCGCCCGGAACTGCATGTCCCGGGGCAGCCAGTACATGCTGGAACCTAAGCATGATAGAAGTGAGATTACAGCCTCGCTATGCCATGCTATACCCCCCCCCACTTACATATCCATGCTATTACACACACTCATTCACAAACATTTATTCGCAAACATTCATTCACTCATATTCCTGTAATGTCTGGCATAGTATACCTTTTCTCTGCCACTTTTTCCTCCTCCTCCTCTTCGTCCTTCCTCTTGGCTCTTCTTCATCTGTGTCCTTCTGGTGCGGTGAGCATGGAAGATGGTAGGCGCGGCTTCAGTGTTGTGCGCCGGGATATGACAGCAAATCCCGACGCACAGCATCAGTTTCCACACGCATCGCAAGGGAGCAGGATTGGAGGTCTGCATTAACAGACCTCCCGCTCCCTTGATTGACTTTAAGCCGGTTAGAGGGAGATCCTTGATCTCCCCAGCCAGTCCCGCTCCTCTAGCGGCGGACATTACTGTCCGTCTCTGGAGGGGTGCCGGCGTGGTAGCACCCCCTGATGAGCTGCACGCGGGGTGGACCGTAAACCCCCCACGCTAGTTACGCTACTGCCTGAATCTAAGACAAGCCAAGGAGTGATTAATGTTTGAGCCTTTAGAGCGGATAAAACAGGCAGGCTAGATGGGCTGAATGGGTCATATCTGCTGTGAAATTCTTTTTTATGCTTGTCTACAAAAAAGAAAGAAAAAGGAAACATTCAATGGACTATTTAATTGCATTGTATGATGTTGTAAGTAAATAGATTAGGGTGTTGCTGTAGATGTTTTCTATTTACATTTTGCAAAAGCATTTGACACTGTTCCACACCAGCGGTTTTTGTATAAGCTAGGACAAATAGGTCTTGGAGAAAATGCCTGTGTTTGGATCCAAAATTGTCTTAGTGACAGGGTACAAAGAGTTGTTGTTAATGGTAAATTCTCAAGTTTGACAACTGTGGTAAGTGGGTTGCCTCAGGGTTCTGTCTTGGGTCCAGTTCTCTTTAACCTATTGATCTTGAAATAGATATTGGAAGTCACTTGTCTGTGTTTGCTGATGACATAAAATTAGGTAAGGTTATACAGTCTGACCAGGATGTAACGTCTCTTCAGAATGATTTGGATAAACTAGGGGACTGGGCAAATAAGTGCCAGATGAGATTCAATATAGATAGAAGTGTAAGGTAAATGCACTTTGGTACAAAAATAAGCATGCAACTAATACTCTTAAGGGCATTGCATTTGGAAAAGCAGAAAATGAGAAGGACTTAGGTATAATTGTAGACCATAGACTTAGCAACAAAGTGCAGGGCCAGTCAGCGGTTGCAAAAGCCAGTAAGGCATTGGCATGCATAAAGAGGAGTATTAAATCACGAGATGAAAACATCATTTTACCTCTTTATAAAGCAATGGTGAGGTCTCACCTTGAATATGCAGTGCAAATTTGGGCATCAGTTTTTAAAAAGGATGATATAGAGCTGGTGAAAGTACAGAGGTGGGCTACAAGGTGAAAGTACAGAGGTGGGCTACATTCTAGAGGAACGGAGAATTTTAGTTATGAAGAAAGACTAGAAAAACTTGACTTGTTTTCACTTGAAAATCAAGAAGGATTTTTTCCCTGTTGTGGCATAATTGGTAATTGTCCCAAGTAGGGTTTTTTGCCTTCTTTTGGATCAACTTTAGAACTAGGTATGTGTGAAAGGTTGAAGTTGATGGACTGAAGTCTTTTTCAACCTACTACACTATACTAATTTGCTACCAGGCAGGCACATCTTTAAATAATGAAAACAGTAAAGGCCAATAGCCTACAAAAATGTTGACCACTGGGTGAAAATAAACACTTTTTGTATATAGGTAGGTATAAAGGTAGAAGAGGGAACTGTTCCTTCACAGTACTTAAGGGTTAATCTTAAACTGTGCATGCAAAAAGGAAGAGAAGTGCACTGAAGTGCTGATCAGACATAAATGATGGTAAAATAAATAGATGGACTCATGCCTTTCCACACTCTTAGGTTAATGTCATTGATGTGAAATTATTTCCGGAAAGATATTGTAGAGACACACAGGCAGATATATTGAAGAAATGTAGAGGGGGAACATTTAAATTAATAGTATCAAATAAAAGCAGGGGGTAATCTCTGCTTAGATGAATATGTGATCTTGCAGTCCTTAGAGCCAATTATTATCACAGTGTGGGGAAAAAAGGAAATTATTTTTATAAAGCCATTTGTTTGCATCTGCAATGGTAGGAATTGCTGGCATCGGGTCCTCCCAATTTTCTGTTCACGTTTTGATACTCTGCGTTTGTGCACTCCGTGTTTCGCCACTGATGGGCTTCCTCAAGGTGCTATATCTTTCCATAATTATGGGTGTTGGAGCTAAAACTACACTTTATATGTAGGGCAATGAATGTTAGCAAACAAATACATCTTATAAAAACTGCCTAACAGAATATAATTAATATGCAAAAGACAATTAGCCAGTTCAGTGCCTGTAATTAAACTTGCACATTCAATTATATTTACAGACAAGTGAGGATTATGCTATAATTTAGGGCAGCTTCTATTGAATGCACTCTGCACACTATACACTCCCTTGCCCTCCCCTCTCTTCTGTCAGTTTCTTATCTGCAGCTGCACACTCTCTCACACACTCATTCCCACTTTTCTCTCTTACTCCCACTCCCTTCTCTCCTGTTAGTATGTACTCTGCAGCTTCACACTCTCTCACATTGACACACCCAATCTCCGCCCCCTTCTCTTGCACCACCTTCTTTCTTTTCTGTCAGTATCTTCTCTGCAGCTGCAAAGAAGGTGAGTGAGCAGGTGAGGGGCAGATACAAGGTAGGGGAAGAAGGGGTAGGGGAAGAAGGCAAGGGCAAAGATAGGGCAAGGAAAGAGTATTGGTTTGTCTTAGGCTGTCAATTCTTGTCTTGTCATACCCCTTGAATATATGTATTGTATTAACCGCTGCGTAAACTGTTGGTGCAATATAAATAAAAGATATTAATAATAATAAGGCTGTGAGAAATGAGTAGAGAGAGGACTAGGGGGGAAGGGCAGGGAGCACAGAGAGAGACATAGGGGGATGTACAGGAAGCACAGAGAGACATAGGGGGAGAATACAGGAGGCACAAAGAGAGAGAGAGGTTTTTTGGTCAACAACTTTAATTTCCAAATAACAGAAAGCTCTTCAAATTAACAAAAAAACTCATAAAAAAATTGTCCAAAATGATTTTGGGCCTTCATGCACAAGTCTAGTCTATACTTAGAAGCAGCTGCACTTTAGCTAAGAAAATACAGATTAAGTGTGATCCCTTACAGTAATGAAGGCTATAGAGCAGCAGTAGGGCACTGGCAAAAAGCAAATCTAGCGGCATGGTACTGGCTTTCCCCAAAAAATAGACTAGCTTTATGAATGTATTCTTCAGATTAAAGAAGCTGGTAGAGCTGCAGCGCTAGAGCCTCACTATTCATGTGTGTTTATATGTATGTGTGTATACCTATACATTATTTAGCATATAAAATACTTTTTGTTTTGATGTACTAATTCAACCTATAATCCTGAAATTCCTTCCATTAACTAATTCCAAAATTTAATTGGCTTCATTTAGGTAATTTTAGAAACATCTGCGATCTGGTATTCTAATGATGCTATTCTAACTACTAATTACCAAGAAGAAAGTATATTTTGATTTAATGATCCAAATTTTTATCTTTAAAGTGGAACATTTGAATAAATGACCTTAACCTCTGCAGAGTTTTAATATTCATAGGCAAGAAAGACTACATTTACATGATTAAATTGTAAAATATGCTCTGCTTGCATGTGATTTTGATTAAAAATCTGAAAGCTAGCATTTTTGTCAGGCATTAACTTGATGATTATTGCAACCATGTTCTTTTTTAGCAATTTTTTTTTTTTAATGTATTATATTTATACAGGAGATATATTGTCCACCAACACACCAGGATGTCTCACCCAGAAATCTCTCTGCCCTGAACCAAATGATGATATTAGACTTGTGTTTTCGGAATCGAGCTTATTGCAAATTTACAGAAATTTTGCAAATTCGGCGATTTGTACAAAGCCACGAAAATGAGGCCAGACCCACCATGAAAACTAAACAAAAAGCTATGAATTTTGATTTGAAATTCATGGGCCCTTTCACTCACTCTCTCACCATATTTGTGATTTGTATGAATCCAAATGCACAAGTCTAATATGTACACCATAAAAAACTACATGATGTATTTAGCAAATTTAATTTTTTGCAATATATATATATATATATATATATATATATAAACTCACTGGCCACTATATTAGGTACACCTTGCTAGTACCGGGTTGGACACCCTTTTCCCTTCTGAACACAAAATTAAGTAGGGTAATAAAGGCTGAACTAGATGTGTCTTCACTGCAAGAGGATTTGGATAAATTGGGTAACTGGGCTGATAAAAGGCAAATGAGATTCAGTGTAGACAAATGTAAAATTTTGCATTTTGAGCATAATAATAAAAATGCAGTATTATTTAAATGACGTTTCCTTGGGGAAATCTACTAATGAAAAAGATTTGGGAGTAATTGTAGACAATAGACTTTGCAGTAGTGCACAGTGCCAGCTAGCGGCTGCAAAGGCAAATAAGATATTGTATTAAAAGGAGTATTGACTCATGGGAGAAAGATATTATTCTGCCTCTTTACAAGCCTATGGTAAGACCCCACCTTGAATATGCAGTTCAATTATGGGCGTCTTTTCTTAAAAAGAGGAGGGCCACAAAACTAATAAGATAAATGGAAAGTCTTAGTTATCAAAAAGGCTAGAAAAGTTAAATTTGTACACATTAGAGAAACAGAGTCTTAGAGGGGAGATAAGGGGAGATGATAATGTTATATAGATGTGTACAGAGCCCATACAAAGGGCTCTTTAAAGACCTGTTCAATAATAGAACATTAAAAAGGACAAGAGGTCACCTGGATTTTTTACAGTAGGGAAATAAAAGTATGAAATTCACTGCCTGAAGAGGCGGTGCTAGCAAATAGATTAGATGTCTTTAAAAGGGACCCAGATACTTTTTTTTTAATGAAGCAGAACATAGAGGGCTATGTACGATAGTATAGGAATTAATATTTATTTAGTGCTTGTTGATCCAAGGAGAAATCTGATTCAGAGTCAAGAAGGATTTTTCCCCATTGAAAGCACAATTTGAAATTGCTGACAAGGTTTTTTTTGCCTTCTTTCAGATCAATAGTGGTTAACAAGGAACAGGAAGAGGGTTGAGCTTGATGGATGCAAGTCTTTTCTCAACCTAAATTACTATAAAGTATAAAACTGCCTTCATTCTTCGTGGCATACTTTCTACCAGGTACTGGAAACATTCCTTTTTGGTTTTGGTTCATATGGACAAAATGGCATCACGCAGTTGCGGCAGATGTGTCGGTTGCACATCCATGATGCGAATCTCCAGTTCCCCCACGTCCCAAGGGTGCTCTATTGGATTGAGATCTGGTGACTGTGGGGGCCATTGGAGTACAGTGAACTCATTGTCATGTTCAAGAAACCAGTTTGAGATGATGTGAGCTTTGTGACATGGTGATTATCCTGCTGGAAGTAGCCATCAGAAGATGGGTACACTGTTGTCATGAAGGGATGGACATGGTCAGCAACAATACTCAGATAGGCTGTCGCTTTTAAACAATGCTCAATTGGTACTAAGGGGCTCAAAATGTGCCATCACGCATACACTCTCTGATCTCTGACAGCCGGGGCAGGTCTGTGTGATGGACGCAGACAACCCCTGCTGCTAACCGCACCTTCTTTCCTGCTGCAGCGGAAGTTGCCTACGCAAATCGCGTAGACGTCTACCCGCTGCCCCAACTACACACCAGGAGGTCAGACGCACAGGTAAGTTTGGGGGGTGGGTTAAATGAGGGGCATAAGACAGGAGGATCCAGGTCCCCTGCAGTGCTGCGGGTGATCTAGATCTTAGTCCCATAGTCAGACCTATTTGAGGTCAGATTATAAAATGACCCCGATTATAAGATGAGGGATATTTTTCTGAAAAAAACCTTGTCTTATAATCAAGCAAATATGATATATTTTCTTATTTGTCATGTATCTTATGTTATTATTTGCAAAAAGTTGAGCTTTATTGTACTTTCACTACTATTTCTGTTTTAGGACTTTGGAAAAGGAATAAAGTGAGTCTGTTTTACACATATGGCTAAATAACACATTTGTAACCAATGGAAACTATTTTGGATTGGTTTAAATCAAGAAATTGATTGAGCCGTCCACTGATCCAGTTGCTTCTCAAAAATGTCCACTGTGAAATATGTCTGTGCCCAGGGGTGTAACAAAAGAACAGCGGATAAAGTAAATTATTTCTGCCCCTTAAATAAATTATATTCTATTGATGGTATAAATATATATATTTAGACTTTTATTGATATAAAATGTTTACTTTACAATATCTGAAGGATTTTCAGATTTCTTTTCACTTACAATGGTTAACTGCAACCACAATCCTGGTACTAAATACAGTTTTATCTAAACAATACTAGATTATTGACAACCTTTGTGCCTTGAAGAATATAAATGCTAATGGACTAAAAACACTTGGTCTTATTTGTTGGCGTTGATAACTGTGTTGTTATAGAATGAAAGGTGGTTTAAAAGAAACACAAGAAAAAAGTGTCATTATTTACACACCAGCAATTACTAAAGGGCACCGCATGATCTAACATTTTATTTATTGTTAAAGAAAACAATCACACATAATGTATGACATTTTTCAAAAAGGAAACTTGCATTAGCGGTGATTAATAAGCATACCTTGTCACTGATATCCAGAAACTTGTCTGCCGGGGATATTTAACTGTAGGTTGATTAGATTACTGTGGTATGTATAGTATATAGATTTATCACACCCCTGTGTGTGGGAGTGTGATGGTTTTAAATTTTAGATTTGCTTTTAATAGTGAGACCAGTCATGGCAAAATGATAATTTGATGTATGCATTGTGTTAGCTAAATTACTTGTAAATTACCACATTGCACATTTTTCGTTTTCTGTCTCTGTGTGTGGTTGTTACTGGCATAATAAATAATGCAGTCTTCTACCATGCAGTAATTGCTATGAACAGTGATGGTTGTGTAGATCGCAGTATATATATGTGTAATATAATTTCTCGTGACTGTTTTTAAAATCCAGCAGGTCTCTTGTCTTTATTGGGTGATTGGGATGATCGGCCATGCCCGTGTCATGAGCTGCAAGACTCAGGGTAGAAAACTGGAACCCTGAGACAAGATCAGGAAAGCCAAGTAGAAGACACTGGAACCAGTCAGAACTGGAACAGGAACTACTTGGTCTAGGGCCACAGAAGGTAAAGCCAAGCATTTTCTTTGGTGTCATATTTAGACACAGCAAGAGCACAGCAACGAGGTCTGGAGAATAGGCAGGTAGAGGCAGACTGGCCGGAGGGTCTGTAGGATGAGCAGATGGGCCAGGGGGTCTGTAAGAAGAACAGACTGGGGAACAATAGCATTATACCTATGGATATTCCAAAAGGGGAGTTAAAGTTTACACCAAGAGGTCAGAGTATAGATTAATCAAATAATTGCAATATAAAAGGGCAAACTAGGCCCTTGATTGCCATAACAAGCAACAGGTACAACAGGGGCAGGCAAGTATCTATTGTCCATGGGAGACAGAGAGACCAGCAACTTAAACCACTGGGGGATTGTTTATTTTACATGTAAGAAATTATATTTATTAGAACAAAATCTTCTAAGAATCTTGGTATTGATCTCATTTTCTTTATTCTTTGATCCAGTTGGCAGGGATCTATTTCTGCTGGTGCTGAACCTGGGGAAACCTCCCTAAGGCATTAATTGGTGATATCTAGCTACTCAATACCTGTGACAATCTTAGAGGAATATGTGTATAGGAAGAGCACTCTCAACATTTAGTTGTGGCAATATTACACTATTGTTTTTTGTATTGCTGAATGTTCGTTTACAAGAGGCACTTCTCAAGAGACATGTAAAGGGATAAATCTATCTTTTAAATGTTTTATATTTATTGCAACTATATATATATATATATATATATAGTGTTGTTTGCTTTATCCATAGGGTTGGGACTAACTAGGAAAGGGGGTGATAGTTTTACATTTGTGAGGAAGATGAGAAAAGGATGTGGAGTGGGCATGGCTAAATGGCTCTTCTTTGCCAAGAGACCCAGGGATGTACTGTTTTACCCAGAGACTGCAGGTCAAACTTTTGAAGTGTTCCCAGATATGCACATAAACCCTCATATACACATTGAAAACTTGAAAACTATAACTTGTGTCTTTGCTGCGATACAAGATAGGTGCATATTGTCGGAAAGACAAAATATCTGATTCGCTACTGAAATGGCAGTTTGCCATAAATTTTAGATAGAATCATAAAATGCATTTTATGGACACATTGCCTTTGTAATAAGTTGACTCCCAAGAGTGCCCTGGAGGAATGAACAATTGTATGTGATGTTTTTACATCTTTGTAGGCACAAAACATCTGCTCCCATTATGCTGCACATGGAATACTATGCATATATGCAATGCCTCTGGAATCCACATTTTGTTCTGTCCAATGCAGAAGAGGTTTTGCAGCTTTTTCCTCATACATTCTTGCTAGGCACAATGTTACTTTACAGATGAAACCTTAATTGCATAACGTAAAATAATGGATGCCTTAATTCTAAAATTTAGACTTTTATGTTTTAGATTCAGAAAGTAAAAAAAATGGCTCTGAAAACAAAATTAAAATAAACACATTACTTTTAACTTTTCCTTTTTTTATTTTGATAATCTACAACCAGAATTACAAAATCGGTATATGATGTAAGTTTGTGTCTGCTGCCTACATAATATCATTCAGACTTATTCCTCCGTTAAGGCATCACTGACCAATGCTAACTATATTTCATTTCATCTTGGAGCTCACAGGATCCTAATACTTCCAGTCCCTTGGGTAAGCCAGGGAAGTTCTACTTGCACCTTCTGGGTATGTCCAGTCACTGCAGCCACACATTCCAGGTTTCCCAGTTTATATAACACACCTGAGTACTCCCAGATAGTTAGTGTTTGTAGTGTTTTTGTGGTTAACTGTGTGATATTATTCAATTAAGACCTTATACAGATAAACTTGTGGCACCAGTCTAACTAAATCCATAGTTACTGGTTATTTAAGTACCGTATTTGCTCGATTATAAGACGACCCCCCAAAATTTTAATATTAATTTAGGAAAAAAAGAAAAAGTCTGAATATAAGATCACCCTATAAGAAAAAAATTTAACTAATAAATATTAATTCTCATGTAAACTATTTTTTTCATATTTAATAAAAACTATGATTGAGAAAAATGCATTGTGTAGTGGTGGCAGCCGGTGAAGGTCTGCGCGATGTGTGCAGACAACCTACGCTGCTGCTGCCGGCACTTCCACCAGGGCTTCTATGAATGAGCACCAGAAGGTCATATGATGCTGGTGCTCCGGTATAGAAGCCCCAGCAGAAGTGCCAGAAGCAGCACGGTTTCACCAGCTGCCACCGCTACACACCAAGGAATCTGAAGCACGGGCAGAAGTCTAGGGAAGCAGTGGTAAGTCGGGGGATCTGAATCTTAGTCTTGTAGTCAGGCCTCTATTTGAGGTCTGATTAGAAGTCGGCCTCGAATATAAGACAATGGTTATTTTTCAGAGCAGTTGCTCTGAAAAAACCTTGTCTTATAAGCGAGCAAATACGGTAATTTACACTACTTTCATTCTATTTTGGAATATCTATTACAAATTCATTCATTCCTTTTTCCATTTTGGTAAACTTACAACCCATTTTAGCACTCAATAGGTAAAGTAGAATGGGGCTGTGTGTAGGGGAGGGGGATACAGAATAAGTGACTGATAGACAAAGATAGCCAAAACAATCCAGGAATGATGTAGAGGTACAGATAGTGTCCACAGCCTTTCCTTTTTTGTCTTTACTTTTACTCTGGCTAATCTGCATTTACAACGTTAAGGGACAAGCATATTCACATAAGCTTTCTGACACCATTTTAACTTGTTAGTAGCAGCCAGAAACAGATGAGAGTCATCACAGTGTCAATCAGTTTACGTTACTTCATGGTCTGACATCAGTAAGACAGACTCAGTGTCAGCCTGGCTTGTTGTGCTGTCAGTTAATCTCACATACTACAAGTACGGTGAGTATACAACAGAAAATACAAAATAGTACAGAAAATGTACTAAATTGTAGACGCTGTAATAGCTCATACTAATAGTTACTTTTATTGTCCTACTGGGCAATATATTTGGCACCCAGGGAAGACCCAATCTTGGTATTGATCTCATTTTCTTTATTCTTTGATCCAGTTGGCAGGGATCTATTTCTGCTGGTGCTGAACCTGGGGAAACCTCCCTAAGGCATTAATTGGTGATATCTAGCTACTCAATACCTGTGACAATCTTAGAGGAATATGTGTATAGGAAGAGCACTCTCAACATTTAGTTGTGGCAATATTACACTATTGTTTTTTGTATTGCTGAATGTTCGTTTACAAGAGGCACTTCTCAAGAGACATGTAAAGGGATAAATCTATCTTTTAAATGTTTTATATTTATTGCAACTATATATATATATATATATATAGTGTTGTTTGCTTTATCCATAGGGTTGGGACTAACTAGGAAAGGGGGTGATAGTTTTACATTTGTGAGGAAGATGAGAAAAGGATGTGGAGTGGGCATGGCTAAATGGCTCTTCTTTGCCAAGAGACCCAGGGATGTACTGTTTTACCCAGAGACTGCAGGTCAAACTTTTGAAGTGTTCCCAGATATGCACATAAACCCTCATATACACATTGAAAACTTGAAAACTATAACTTGTGTCTTTGCTGCGATACAAGATAGGTGCATATTGTCGGAAAGACAAAATATCTGATTCGCTACTGAAATGGCAGTTTGCCATAAATTTTAGATAGAATCATAAAATGCATTTTATGGACACATTGCCTTTGTAATAAGTTGACTCCCAAGAGTGCCCTGGAGGAATGAACAATTGTATGTGATGTTTTTACATCTTTGTAGGCACAAAACATCTGCTCCCATTATGCTGCACATGGAATACTATGCATATATGCAATGCCTCTGGAATCCACATTTTGTTCTGTCCAATGCAGAAGAGGTTTTGCAGCTTTTTCCTCATACATTCTTGCTAGGCACAATGTTACTTTACAGATGAAACCTTAATTGCATAACGTAAAATAATGGATGCCTTAATTCTAAAATTTAGACTTTTATGTTTTAGATTCAGAAAGTAAAAAAAATGGCTCTGAAAACAAAATTAAAATAAACACATTACTTTTAACTTTTCCTTTTTTTATTTTGATAATCTACAACCAGAATTACAAAATCGGTATATGATGTAAGTTTGTGTCTGCTGCCTACATAATATCATTCAGACTTATTCCTCCGTTAAGGCATCACTGACCAATGCTAACTATATTTCATTTCATCTTGGAGCTCACAGGATCCTAATACTTCCAGTCCCTTGGGTAAGCCAGGGAAGTTCTACTTGCACCTTCTGGGTATGTCCAGTCACTGCAGCCACACATTCCAGGTTTCCCAGTTTATATAACACACCTGAGTACTCCCAGATAGTTAGTGTTTGTAGTGTTTTTGTGGTTAACTGTGTGATATTATTCAATTAAGACCTTATACAGATAAACTTGTGGCACCAGTCTAACTAAATCCATAGTTACTGGTTATTTAAGTACCGTATTTGCTCGATTATAAGACGACCCCCCAAAATTTTAATATTAATTTAGGAAAAAAAGAAAAAGTCTGAATATAAGATCACCCTATAAGAAAAAAATTTAACTAATAAATATTAATTCTCATGTAAACTATTTTTTTCATATTTAATAAAAACTATGATTGAGAAAAATGCATTGTGTAGTGGTGGCAGCCGGTGAAGGTCTGCGCGATGTGTGCAGACAACCTACGCTGCTGCTGCCGGCACTTCCACCAGGGCTTCTATGAATGAGCACCAGAAGGTCATATGATGCTGGTGCTCCGGTATAGAAGCCCCAGCAGAAGTGCCAGAAGCAGCACGGTTTCACCAGCTGCCACCGCTACACACCAAGGAATCTGAAGCACGGGCAGAAGTCTAGGGAAGCAGTGGTAAGTCGGGGGATCTGAATCTTAGTCTTGTAGTCAGGCCTCTATTTGAGGTCTGATTAGAAGTCGGCCTCGAATATAAGACAATGGTTATTTTTCAGAGCAGTTGCTCTGAAAAAACCTTGTCTTATAAGCGAGCAAATACGGTAATTTACACTACTTTCATTCTATTTTGGAATATCTATTACAAATTCATTCATTCCTTTTTCCATTTTGGTAAACTTACAACCCATTTTAGCACTCAATAGGTAAAGTAGAATGGGGCTGTGTGTAGGGGAGGGGGATACAGAATAAGTGACTGATAGACAAAGATAGCCAAAACAATCCAGGAATGATGTAGAGGTACAGATAGTGTCCACAGCCTTTCCTTTTTTGTCTTTACTTTTACTCTGGCTAATCTGCATTTACAACGTTAAGGGACAAGCATATTCACATAAGCTTTCTGACACCATTTTAACTTGTTAGTAGCAGCCAGAAACAGATGAGAGTCATCACAGTGTCAATCAGTTTACGTTACTTCATGGTCTGACATCAGTAAGACAGACTCAGTGTCAGCCTGGCTTGTTGTGCTGTCAGTTAATCTCACATACTACAAGTACGGTGAGTATACAACAGAAAATACAAAATAGTACAGAAAATGTACTAAATTGTAGACGCTGTAATAGCTCATACTAATAGTTACTTTTATTGTCCTACTGGGCAATATATTTGGCACCCAGGGAAGACCCAATATTTGGCACCCCCAGCGCTGAAGGTATAGATCAAATAAACAGAATCAGACATACAAACCCTCTATTTGTAGGTATACAATAATAATGTATGGAAACAGAGCGTACCAGATACAAATCAACAGAATAACACACACACAGTAAATCAATTGGTATAGATAACCCCCTAAATTACAGGCATAGATCACAGGTTGCACACCCCAAAGCCAGCCCTGGTGTCCACATTGCCCACATAGAACCTGATCAGCACCCAAATTACACACATATTACAGCCAAGCCTGAGCCAACTTTGTCCCCTAACAGCCCAGTGTAAGACATCTTTGTGAGTAAACAGCCCACCCTTCATGTGCCATCTTTGCATTTCCCCAAATCACTTAAACATCCATGATAGACACAAACACTTTTACTCACTCATTCACACGAATCATTTACATATTCATTAATGCAGTTTCACAAATCATTCAAGCAATTCATCCACACATTAATTCATTCATTCTCGTATGCATTCACACAATTCATCCACACATTAATTCATTCTCGTACACATTCACACAATTCATCCACACATTAATTCATTCATTCTTGTATGCATTCACACTACCCCCTCTCCCCATCTACCCCTCCCCTTCTTATTACCTGCCCCTTCTCACTATATACCCCCTCTCCCCTTCTCACTGCCTCCCCCCTTTCTCACTATGCACCCCTTCTGTACTTCTCACTCTCTAACCCCTCTTCCCTTTTCTCTCTATCTATCCCCTCTCTCCCTTCTCATGGCCTTCTCCCTCTGCCCCTTCTCACTATCTACCACCTCTGCGCCTTCTCACTGCCTTCCCCCCTCTGCCCCTTCTCACTATCTACCACCTCTGCCCCTTTTCACTGCCTTCCCCCCTCTGCCCCTTCTCACTGCCACCCTCTGCCCCTTCTCACTATCTACCACCTCTTCCCCTTCTCACTGCCTTCCCCCCTCTGCCCCTTCTCACTATCTACCATCTCTGCCCCTTCTCACTATCTACCACCTCTGCCCCTTCTCACTGCCCCCCCTGCACCTTCTCACTGCCCCCTCAGCCCCTTCTCACGGCCCCCCTCTGCCCCTCTAACTGCCTCCCCCCCGCCCCTTCTCACTGTATCCCCCCTCTGCCCCTTCTCACTGCCTCCCCCCCTCTGCTCCTTCTCACTGCCTCACCTGCCCCTTCTCACTATCTACCCCCTCTCCCTACTTCTCATTATCCTTACTTACCTTGTTCCCAGAGTCCTGCGGTGGGAGCGAGGGGTGTCTGTCTTCCCGCTCTGCCGCGGTGCGCGCTTCACAGCTGTTTCACACAGCATGAAACTCCGGCACCACGACAGAGTCACCGAGAGTGAAGGATGCCGAGTGGTTGCTGAAAACTCGGTGCCCCTGTCCGGGACTTAAATTAAAACATCGGGTTTTCTTTGTTTTAACTTTATTTAACATCCTCCATGTTAAATAAAGTTAAAAAAAAACTTTATTTAACATGGAGAATGTTAAAGTAAAAAAAAATTAACTTAATTTAAGTCCTGGGCAGGCGCCCCTGTTGCCATGGCGCCCTGTGCGGCCGCACAGGTCGCACACCCCTAAGGCCGGCCCTGTCCAGAAGGAATCAGGCACCTCCTCCTTTGGGAATGTTCCCTGAATGTCGTTCTTAATCAAAAAAAGCCCACGAATTTCGTCCAAACATAACGGACAAGAAAATAAATGTGTTGCCCGAAAACGAACGTGGCAAAAACAAAAATCTTGTCCCGATAAATTTTTCTTTTCATACACAAGTCTAATAGAGAACATAAAAGATAATCGTATAGCTGATCCCTGAAAGACATAAGCATTTAAAATAGGGTTGCTAAGTGTTTTTAGAACAAGTCAGTGCTTCTACCCATTGATTATGTGTGTCACTCAATGATATTGGGTCAATTGTAATTAGTGACATTTTAGTGTTTGTGCCACCATTCTAGTCTTTGATAAATGATCCACATGCTCTACAGAACATTTCATTATTTAGGAATCTTGGTGTGCAATGTAGCATCAACTTCTTTAACACACAAAAAAACAGTAATTCATATTTTACTGCATTACTAAAGCAGCCTCTAACATATTTTTTAATAAATTACTTTTTATGCTGCAACTCAAGCATTAAACTGCCACATTAATGATTAATGAAAATGCAGTTTAGAAAAAAATATTGAGTAAAAGAAAAGAAATAGCATTTTCAACTCTCACAATCATGCATTGTTAGTTGTTTTTTAAAATGAAGACGGAAGCAAAGAAAAAAAACAGATTAATAACAAGAAAAGTTTAGCTTAATTCACTAGAATTTCTTTTTACTGCTTCACATGATATATGTTAATTTATAGAATAGAAACATAAATTAAACTGCATTTAGACATTAACCTTTCTAAATAATGAACAGAATCTAAATTTTTATACTTTGTTATTTGCATAAACACTCTTATTTTTCAAGAAATGTAATAAATTAGTGTTTAATCTTTGAGGAAAATATACTGAATTGTTAAATCCTATACTAAGCTCACAGCCCATGTACTAAAGTGAAAATAATATTGTATACTTCATAGTCGTCTAGTATGTAGACTTGTTAAGCTAACTGTGCATAAATGTATATGACTGAGTACTCCATAAGGTAAACTGGGCAATACTTATTTATGAGTGCACCGTACATCACATTTCTGTCTATGCTTACACTTCCCAGAAATGCTTGTTTGAAAAGGTAACAAAACAAAAATGTACAATAAAACCCTCTGGGATTGAACACTCTAGCAAAAGTAGATTGTGATTTTGTATTGGTTCATAAAATAGAGGTGTATTAGATATTGATTTCCCTATATCTAACAATTCTGACCTAAAACCAAATGTACTGTTTTATTATAGTATAAGAAATCATTCAAGACATTTATTATGTTTTTCTTTTTTTAAATAATATTTATTTAATTGGTTGCTTGCTTGCTAGGTCAAACTGTGGATTAAAATCTTCCCTGACACGTTAAGGCCACCACTGCCACACAGTAAAGATCTGTGGCACGAATGTCATTAAAAGTAGACTTGGGCGCCGGCCAACTCTTTGTGTTTGTCTTCGTGGGGGAAAAAAATCTTCGTATTCCACGAATATTCGTCCGTTCCTGTGTTCGGTTCTGGCAAATATTCATGTACATTCTTCGTTTTTTGCCGTTCTTTGTAGAAGAGGTTAACACAGGGTTAACGCGAAACGCACTACGTAGCAGCTTTGGCGCCCTGCTGACTCTATTGGTCATTCTTACGGTCGCATGGTCCTTTAACTCCTGACGTGGAACTTGGCCTAGGGAGACCATTGGTCTCCCCGTTCCAAGAGATAAAGGTCTGTACGGGCGACTCTATTGGTCGCCGGGAGCTCCTCTGCCATTGGTTGAGGACCTTGTACAGACTTTTAAAATCCTTGTGCCGCAACTTGTCTCCAAGAGTTAAAGGTCCATATAAACTACCAATAGAGTCACTCATACGGACCATTAACTCTTGGAGCGGGGAGACCGTGGTCTCCTCAGGCCAAGTTGCTCCATCAGGAGTTAATGGGCCATGCGAGTGAGCCTATTGGTTGCCTGCAGGGGCCTCCTCTAGCATCAACCAATTGGTTGATGCCAGAGGAGGCCTCTGCAGGCGACCAATAGACTTTTAAAATCCTGGTACCGCAACTTGGCTCTAAGAGTAAAAGAACTTTAACTCTTAGAGCAGGGAGACCATGGTCTCCCCAGGCCAAGTTGCGCCATCATTAGTGAAAGGGATGTACGAATGAGTCTATTGGTCGTCTGCAGGGGCCTCCAATTGGTTGATGCCAGAGGAGGCCCCTGCAGGCGACCAATAGAGTAGTTTGCACAGCCCTTTAACTCTGGACGGCGAACCTACAGATTTCCGCTCTTGTTAACCCCTGTGATGCTGCGTAGATAAGGTAAGCTAGATGGGGAAGGGACCAGGGAGATTAGTAAACGAAGACGAACACAAGGCTTCTTCATGTTGTGTGTCTTCGTATACGTTTTGCCGCCGCCAAGTTCGTATGTTCGGTATTCGGGCTGAACAACGAAAACACACCCTTCGTGTTCGCCTGAATACAAATATGAATGCACAAGTCTTATTAAAAGTACATGGGATGCGTTTACCTGATGGCCAGTCTGTTGCTTACAGTTTGTTATATATCCAGCTTTCTGAATACCAAATATTTACAGTTTATAGCAGGGCTCCAAACAGGAAATATTCTTCATATATGTAATATCTGTGAATGGGCCGTTTTAATGGGACAGTGCACCCAAGGGTACAGCAGAATGCATTAAATAATTGCCTAGGAAGGTAAAAATATTTGTACTGATGAATCTAAATAGGAGACTATTTTAACTGTTGATTATGCTTATTGGTTTTACTACACTGATCTATTTGTTAGTGGCCATTTAAAATGCTTTGGTTGCACAGGTAAAAAAAAGCCATTTATCATATTAATTATAAGATATACCAGATTTAAGTGAATAAAAATACCTGCTAATCGAGACTGTATTCTACAAAGGGGTGGGAATGGAAATAAATAGAAGGAAGTTGTGGTTGGTGGAAAATATTTTAAATTGAAGGTGATGTAGTTAGAAAATTACAAGGTTTTCTGTTATGGTTAGAGGTTTACCTAGAAGTATGCATCTTTTTTCATTTTATTTCATTCATTTTAAACTTACGCTTAGCAATCGTATTTTGTGACATCTCAGTAATTATAATTTTTTTCTGCACCTATTTATAGACAGAAAGCCTAAGGCACTTCCTAAGCCTATCAGGCTATCAATCTAAGAAACAAATGATCTAGTAGTTCAGTATTGTGCAATATATCTATAAAAGCAAGTTATTTTTTTGCCACTTTGCACTTTTGATTTCCTAAAGATTTCAAATAAAAGAAGGGTCACATCATTTATAAACCCACATAGACATGAAATTGCACACTTTTGTGTGTATTTATATTTACTGAAATAACCTCTTTTAGAAAAAAAATAAAGAAAAGAATAAAAATCCTATCAGAGAAAAAATATCAACCTATGTTTATACTCTCCTTCAGAAACAGAATAAATTATTCAAAACTGTAATGGGAAAAAGAATTGCTATTGGAAAGGTTAAATTATACTTCAAGTACAGCACAGGCACAATTATACTTAATTTACAGTTGCTGAAAAAGTGAGCTACAAGTCATTGCACCTGATTTTAAATAATGTTTTTTGATATTGGCTAACATATTAGCTGTATGGACTGGGAGGATAATTTGAAAATGGTTCAGAACGAATACCAAATGCGCTTGACTTTTGGGATAACGATATAGTAGAAATGAGATGTTTTCTTGTTTTAGATTTTATTATGAATAAAACAGGATTACAATATTACAATATTAATTATGTGATAGAAGTCTATGTTTATTAAGGCTATATAAAACAATGGCCATCATTTGCTGCATGTCTCAATGAAAAAAAAAAACAGATTTTGCTTCCTGCCATGTCCTCATGTGTGCCCGAAATGTGGCCTGAATATTTTGTGTTTTCTTCAAGTTCATGACTACAGTGGTCTACTAAGAAAGATAAGTGGAGGGTCTTTGAAATACTCTGGTGATGTACTTTGAAGGAATATAGACTTTGTGGGGGTTTAGGGGTAGTGCACACCAAAATCATGAAGTGCAAGTCCAGCTATATTCTTTAATTTATTTGACTGTCCTGATTTATTCAACAATAATAAAGCCAAAATGGAGAAGCAATGTGTGAAAAACTAAGTACACTCATACTGCTTAAATATGAATTAAGATGCTAAGTAACAGACGTGTGCTGTTAATCAAATGCCCTGGATTAATTGTGGCATCCTCAAATATACCTGGAACATGAAAAAGACAAACAAAATCCTCTGTTCAATTGTTGCTTTGGGTTTTTTGGATAGTGAGATGTCTTTTTAATATTCAAGGTGTGTGCTTTCAATCAAAACATAGTGTGTTTGGGTTATTTTGATGTTTAAGGGTAGTTATCCTTCCCAAATCACAAGGTGTGCTTTTTTGATACAGCAAATTTTTGTTCGTAACTGGTTTGCCACTCATGATTGTAATAAATTACACTTTAGACTTGTGCATTCAGATTTGTACGAACTGCAAATTTACCAAATATTGGTAAATCCATACATAGCCGCAAAAAAAAGAGGCCAGACCCCCCCCACACACACACACAAATGTGACAAAAAGAAATCAAAAACTCAGAATTTTCATTTGAAATTTGTGGGTCCGCATTCACTCACACTCTTATTCTCGTTTACTCTCTCACGATCTATAAATGTTTCCCTAGCTTCAATGCCAACCACTTCCGCTGACCACTTCTACCTTCTCTTTTCTCTTCTACCTTATGTGCGTGATCGAGTGAGAGTGAATGTGGGCACCAGGCAACAAATTTCGTTCCCAAATCAAAAACGCTCATGACTTTTCAGCCAAAATAAATGGGCCAAAAACAAACTGAAAAATGTGTTATGGCCCATTTCCACATATCTGGTATTTTTGTTATTGTGGAGAATTTGAAGATTCAAATAAAATATTTGCTTTCATTCATCGGAGGGTACATAATTATATATTCCAATGCTATATTGTTGTGTTGTGTAGGAAAAAAAATTAAACAATTTATAATTCAAATGTGTGTGCGACCCCCAGATATGCCTCATACCCCCTATATGCCACTCTGCCTCCCTGATATGTCAATTTGCCCCCCATATGCCACACTACCCCCCTGATATGCCTTATACCCGTATATGCCACTCTGCCTCCCTGATATGCCACTTTGCCCTCCTACATGCCACTCTGCCCCCCTGATATGCCTTATACCCCCTATATGCCACTCTGCCCGCCAATATGCCTTATATCCCTATTTGCCACTTTGCCTCCCTAATATGCCTTATCCCCTCCCCTCTATTTGCCAATCTTCCCCCCGATATGCATTATACCCCTATATGCCCCCCCGACTTACCGATGCATCCCTAGACTTGTCCCCAGACTCCTTGATGTATAGTGGAGCCAGCCGGTGGACGTCTGCGAGATGCACGCAGACAACCTCTGCTGCTGCTGGCCGGTACTTCCACCGGGGTTTCGATGGGGGAGCACCGGAAGGCGCTCCATCATAGAAGCCCCGGCAGAAGTGCTGGCAGCAGAGATGCGCACAGACGTCCACCGGCTGCCAGAGAGGAGGATCCAGGTCCCCTGCAGCGCTGCGGGGGATCTGGATCTTAGTCTTGTAGTCAGACCTCTATTTGAGGTCTGATTATAAGACGACCTCAAATATAAGACGATGGGTATTTTTCAGAGCATTTGCTCTGAAAAAACCTTGTCTTCTAATCGAGCAAATACGGTACTTAAGTCAATACATATTCAAAAAGAATCACTCAGTGGATGTTATAATTTAAAAAAAAAGCGTATTTATTTGAAACAACCTTATTCGTTTTAGTAGTTTTTGTAAGGACTTACCTGCCTCTCCGGTCCTGCTCCATGGCTGCTCCCGCGACGCTTCCTCCTCAGGCGGCTTCCCGGGCAGCGAGTACCACCGCTACCCGGTCAGGGTCTTCACCGCATGGCCGAACCACGCGGCATACAGGTACCACAGCTCCACCGTGGTCAAAACTTAATATTGCACGTTACATTGCAATATAACATGCCCTTATAACCTCGGGTGACCTCTTCATGCAGGACACGCCTCCTCCTCTCCCTATTTAAACCCGGACTACCTCTTCTGGGTCACCCTTGGTTGGTGTATTTTTGCTACTTTCTTGCGCATTAGATTGTGACTGACTGCTCCGGTTTGACTTGACTAGACCTCGTTCCTGTCTCCTGATTCAGCTCCTGATTCCTGCTCGTCTGGTATTGATTTGGCTTGTTCACCTCGTCTCTGGATTCTGATTTGGCTTATCCTGAACCCCCCCCCCCCCAGTTATGCACATTTGAGCCCAGGCTTGCCACACTGCCTCCCACATATGACACATACCCCCAAATATGACACATACCCCCAGATATGCCACACTGCCTCCCACATATGCCACTCCACTCTACTCCCTGATTCACCACTCCGTCCTCCCCTGATATGCCACACCGCCCTCCCCACATATGCCTTATATACCCTATATGCCTTATACACCCCAGATATGTCACTCCATCCTCCCCAGATATGCCTTATACCCCCCAGATATCTCATAGTCCCCTCATGAGTTAATATGTTGATGAATTGTCTGAATGAGGGAGAGCATGAGTTAATATGTGGATTAATTATCTGAATGAGGGAGAGCATGAGTTAATATGTAGATTAATTGTCTGAATGAGGGAGAGCATGAGTTAATATGTGGATTAATTGTCTGAATGAGGGAGAGCATGAGTTAATATGTAGATTAATTGTCTGAATGAGAGACAGCATGAGTTAATATGTGGATGAATTGTCTGAATGAGGGAGAGCATGAGTTAATGTGTGGATGAATTGTCTGAATGAGGGAGAGCATGAGTGAATGTGTGGATGAATTGTCTGAATGAGGGAGAGCATGAGTTAATGTGTGGATGATTTGTCTGAATGAGGGAGAGCATGAGTTAATGTGTTTGTGTGTATCATAGATGTATAATTGTGGAATGGCAAAGATGGCACTAGCAGGATGTTTGAGCCTTGGGGCCAAGATGGCACAGGCAGGGTGTATATGGGACAAAGATGGCACAGGCCAGGCTGTTTGGGGACAAAGATGGCAAATCTTATGTGTGTTATCTGGGTGCTGGTCAGGTTCTATGTGGGCAGTGTGGACGTCAGGGCTGACTTTGGGGTGTGCAACCTGTGATCTATGCCTGTAATTTAGGGGGTTTTACATATACCTTTAATGCCGTGTTTTTATGTGAATTCCAATTGATCTATACCTGCAAAGCTGGGTTTTTGTGTTATTCTGTAGATCCATATATGCTATGCTATGTTTCCATACATTATTTATGTATACCTGCAAATACAGGGTTTGTATGTCTTGTTCAGTTGATTAATACCTGCAGTGCTGTTTCCATGTATTTATTTGATTTATACCTGCAATGCTACGTTTTATATATTACTATTGTATACCTGCAAATACAGGATTAGTATGTCTGATTCTGTTTATTTGATATATACCTTCCGTGCTGAGATCACAAGTGAATTTCAATTGATCTATACATGCATTTGTGTATTAATGTGTTGATCCCTACCTGCTATCGGCAGCAGGGTCTAATATTTATAAATATATTTATATATATTGTGACAGTGTGAACCCCAAGGAGATGATTAGCATGGCATCTGAGTACAGCTGCTATGCAGATTATACATATGGGTCCCTGGGGTGGAGCAATTGGAGAGCAGGGTGGGCCAATGCTCCATTTCCCCATTTTGTGGAAAATCCATGCCGGGTTTTCCATGAGGCAAGAAGTCCACAGGATCCGGTCCGGGATTTCTATGAGGCTGACATCAGGCACAGGTGCTGGACATTAAAAACCCCTGGAGCCTGATACTCAGAGAGACTGTTGGGGGAAGAGGAAGTTCCCTGTGCTCCCAGGGCAAGGAGAGGCCCTGAAGAAGACCATCCCTGAGCCAAGTGAGGCAATACCTGCCTGGACATTTTGTGTGCTGTCTGGGGGAGGTTTTCCAGAGCCTGGCGTAGCTGGGTCTGGCTGGGAGGTTGCGGTAGTGGATGATTAGGCTGGTCAGTCTAGACCAGCATAGTTTAGTTAGAGAGGGCTCCAATTGGGAGCTAGGTTTTATTTTTATGATTTGGTTTTTGGGGTTAAGTGGTTAAAAATAAAGTGCTGTTTTGGTTCAAAGCTACTGTTCCTGACTCTGATTGCCCTAGAGGACTGTGCTTAGGACCCCTAAAAGTGACATGTATGGCCCTCATGCTATAGGGTTTGTCACATATGGTGGAGAATGCGGGCAAAGCACTGCTATGGTCTGTGGGCAGAAAGCAGGAACCAAGTGAACAACTGAGTGGATGCTGGTGACGAGTGCTACACTGGATCCAGGAACCCCAAGTGTTGTGCGGCCTGAAGCTACCAAGCTGCAGTGGATGTGCCAGAAGTGATTACAGCTTAACCAGGAGGATTGAGTGGAAACTCTGCAAAGACTGTTGCATGGTATGTGCCCTTGTGTATTGCTGGCTCAAATACATATGTGTCACGGACTGGGTCCAAGCTGGTGACTGGAAGGACCCAGCGCGCCCGATGTAGTTTGCAGGAGTCACGATGCAGCAGTGGAGTCTGGGGCAGGGCCTGGTTGCAGGGTGACCACACTCGCCCAGGCGTTGAGCACCTAGGAAGTGCAGCCAAACACCAGCGCCCTGATATGGCAGCAGATGGAGTCCAGAACAAAGCGAATCCTGCAGGCACCCTGGAGCAGGCATGAAGCATAGCACATAGATCACGAGCAGGATGCTGCAGGCTGGGAGAATGAAAGCTAGGCAAAGGGTTAATGTAGCAGACACATAACACAGCAAGGGAAAGGGAGACCAGGCAAGAAACATGATATGAGATATACACGAGAAGTGGCTAGAAACATGACATGAATAGCGTAAAGTATATACAGGCACAAGACAAGGAATAAACATAACCTGACAAGACATACATGGTACAGGGCACAACAAAGGACAGGGAAGAAGGCAAGGAACACAGGGGAAGGAGAGAGGAGCCGGAACCCTCGGACGCTTCTTCCTTTAAGCAAGGATAGGAAATCTTAACAGGGACATGGGGAGAGGAGAGAGGAACCGGAATCCTCAGATGATTCAAGGAAGAAGGGCAAAGGTACATAAAAGACAAACAAACATGAATACAGAAACTAGCCTAGGACTACAAGATAACTATTGGAGATTCCGTCACATGATATGGCCATAGTATGCTTAGCCCACCACTACGCCAAAGTACTCCAATGACGGTGGGTCCTAACGCTAATCCCTGCAGACAAGATACAAAACAAACCACACATGTAAACCAAACACAGCACAGAGATATACCTTAGACTGAAGACTGCAGACTGAGACAAACAGAACACAGGTGGGGCACACCTAATAAAGGAAGCAGAGCTGAAGCAAAGAGCCGGAGCAGAAGCAAGGAATGGAAAATAGAACAAAGCAAAAGGAAATCCAGGAATGGATCAAAGCAAAGCAGAGAAACTACAGCAGGACAGATATGCAGCTCCGCAGCCTGGGCAGAACGTAACACAATCCCCCTCCGAAAGAGCGGCCTCTGGACGCGAACAGAAACATCAACAGAAGGAAGGCCCGCTCCTAACGGAAGACTGAAGAAACAAGTCAACCCAGGAACCAGCATACGGAGTCTGAAAAACGTAGGAGTCCTTCGATGACCAGCACTGCCGCTAGTAGACCAATCTCCTCCAAAAACAGGAATCAGAATGTCTGAACAGGATTGAGGAAGTAGTCTCTAGCTGACATTTAGATCCAGACGAAGGCAAGGTAGATAAGCCACTTGACAAGGCAGACACGGCAGGTAACCCACTTGCTGGGCAGACACGACTGATACAGGTTCAGGGTCAGGCACGGGTTCAGGTTCAGGTTCAGGCTCGGGTTCAGGTTCAGGCTCGGGTTCAGGTTCAGGCTCAGGCACGGGTTCAGGTTCAGGCACGGGTTCAGGTTCAGGCAACAGGTTGCCCACTTGCAGGGCACACGGCAGGTTGCCCACTTGCAGGGTACTCTACCAGGGTAGCCTGGATGCAGGCACTCATCCTGGGAGTCCACAGTGGGGCGCTGGCCGCAACTCAGGAAACCCTCTTTCAGGGTACACGGCAGGTTGCCCACTTACAGGGTACTCGACTTAGGAGTCCACTTACTGGGGCGCTGGCCGCAACTCAGGAAACCCTCTTTCAGGGTACACGGCAGGTTGCCCACTTACAGGGTACTCAACTTAGGAGTCCACTTACTGGGGCGCTGGCCGCAACTCAGGAAAATAGCAGGTACTGGAACAAGGCAGGTTCTGGAACAAGGCAGGTTCTGGAACAAGGCAGGTTCTGGAACAAGGCAGGTTCTGGAACAAGGCAGGTACTGGAACAAGGCAGGTACTGGAACAAGGCAGGTACTGGAACAAGGCAGGTACTGGAACAAGGCAGGTACTGGAACAAGGCAGGTACTGGAACAAGGAGAAGCCCTCTTGCGGGGCACACGACTAGAAGCCCTCTTGCGGGGCACACGACATGGCTAGAAGCCCTCTTTCAGGGCGGACGAGAACGGAGTACCACCGGGCCAGGCACGTGTACTGGTTCATGCAAGGGTACCGGCATAAGCTCAGGTAGTGGATCATGCATGCGTACAGGCTCAGGCACGGGTACGGGAACAGACACAGGCTCAGGCAGGAACAGGCACAGGCTCAGGCAGGAACAGGCTCAGGCAAGCGGGTACGGAGGCCCACTGGAAGGGCAGACGGAAACGGAGGCCCACTGGAAGGGCAGACGGGTACGGAGGCCCACTGGAAGGGCAGACGGGTACGGAGGCCCACTGGAAGGGCTGACGGGTACGGAGGCCCACTGGAAGGGCTGACGCTGCAAACTCCACTCCGCGAACTCCTGACCGTTTACCTGCGGCCATGTGTCACGGACTGGGTCCAAGCTGGTGACTGGAAGGACCCAGCGCGCCCGATGTAGTTTGCAGGAGTCACGATGCAGCAGTGGAGTCTGGGGCAGGGCCTGGTTGCAGGGTGACCACACTCGCCCAGGCGTTGAGCACCTAGGAAGTGCAGCCAAACACCAGCGCCCTGATATGGCAGCAGATGGAGTCCAGAACAAAGCGAATCCTGCAGGCACCCTGGAGCAGGCATGAAGCATAGCACATAGATCACGAGCAGGATGCTGCAGGCTGGGAGAATGAAAGCTAGGCAAAGGGTTAATGTAGCAGACACATAACACAGCAAGGGAAAGGGAGACCAGGCAAGAAACATGATATGAGATATACACGAGAAGTGGCTAGAAACATGACATGAATAGCGTAAAGTATAAACAGGCACAAGACAAGGAATAAACATAACCTGACAAGACATACATGGTACAGGGCACAACAAAGGACAGGGAAGAAGGCAAGGAACACAGGGGAAGGAGAGAGGAGCCGGAACCCTCGGACGCTTCTTCCTTTAAGCAAGGATAGGAAATCTTAACAGGGACATGGGGAGAGGAGAGAGGAACCGGAATCCTCAGATGATTCAAGGAAGAAGGGCAAAGGTACATAAAAGACAAACAAACATGAATACAGAAACTAGCCTAGGACTACAAGATAACTATTGGAGATTCCGTCACATGATATGGCCATAGTATGCTTAGCCCACCACTACGCCAAAGTACTCCAATGACGGTGGGTCCTAACGCTAATCCCTGCAGACAAGATACAAAACAAACCACACATGTAAACCAAACACAGCACAGAGATATACCTTAGACTGAAGACTGCAGACTGAGACAAACAGAACACAGGTGGGGCACACCTAATAAAGGAAGCAGAGCTGAAGCAAAGAGCCGGAGCAGAAGCAAGGAATGGAAAATAGAACAAAGCAAAAGGAAATCCAGGAATGGATCAAAGCAAAGCAGAGAAACTACAGCAGGACAGATATGCAGCTCCGCAGCCTGGGCAGAACGTAACAATATGCTTATGGAGGATGGCCTTGATGATCCGGATGTGAAGTTTCTATTTGCTGGATAAAAGTATTGCATAGCTGTGAAACCTGCAAAAGAAAAGCATTTTGTTGCTATGACCTGCTGGTAATTACTTGATTACATACTGCAGAGGGAGCGATTAAAGACTCTGGGATTTGTGTATTGCACTGACTGTTGGTCTAATGCAAGATGGGAAAAGGACAGCAAAACGGAAATAAAATGTCCTTTCCATGTTTCACTTGCCAGCGAACCTGCAGTGGATGTGTGGAACCACTGAAACTGGCACAAAAGGCGTATATAAACTGTGCAGGGTCCTGTGTTGAGGCTCAGGAGTTAAAGGAGGAAATTGAATCCTTAAAGTGGCGGCACCAGGGTGAAGTCTCTGATTTGAACTTGCAGCTGCAAGAAGTAACCGATAAACTAGATGCTATCAAACAGAGAGACTATGAAATTAAGAGACTGACAGAGTTGAATGTTTGCTATGACAAACTGAGTCGTGGTGAATGTAACAATGTGGCATGGACTACCAAGCTCAGGAAAGTGGAAGTTATGCCAAGAGATGAGCTGAATCAGTATGTGATTGAGCAGTCAGAGTATGTTGGGAAACAGATCTGCAAGAACAAAAAGCTGACTGATGAGTGTATGCTAAAAGAACATGAGTTAAAAAACAAGCAGCACAATTACAGGCAGAATTGCGCCTAACTATTGGCCAGCTTGAGAGAGAGAATCTCACTTTGCAAACTGAAGTGGCTGCTTATAGAGGAAAACATCATGTTGACACGTCAGCAAAACTTCAAGAGATGCAACAGTTGCAAGAACAAAAGCTGGTAGTTGAAAAACGTCTTGCAGAGGTGTCCCAGAAAGGTAAAGAAGACGCGGAGCGTGTATTTAGGCTCCTTTCTGAGAACAGCAGTGTGAATTTAACACTTGCAGTTGAGCGTCTAGAAAAGGTTAAGCTACAGGAGACTATAAAACAACTACAAGATGAAATCCAAGTCTTGTTTAAAACCAGTAAAGAGAATGCTGAACTTCTTACGGCCAATTCGATCCTAAAAGATAAGTATTCCCAAGAAAAGGCTGAACTGGAATCTTGTAAGGATCAGCTACAGACCAAAGAAGCCCAGATAAAGCAAATGGAGGCAGTAATGCTTCTAAAAGAGGAGGCATTAGCCTTGGCTATCCGTGCCAGGGATCAAGCTTTAAGGGAAAGCGAGATGGTCCAATGTAACCTGGAAGCAATACTGACTAACACAGAGCGGGACAAGCAAACTTTATTGAGGCAGGTTGCTGATATCCAGGCTGAGAGAGACAAAATGGCAGAGAGTCTGGAGAATGCCAAGACTTTGAGTGTAAAGCTTCAACAAGTTGGGCTTGAACTGGATGAAGACAATAAATCCCTCAGACATCAACTGGAAATATCAACCTTAGAGCTGAGAGAGGTGAAAGCAACCCTTGAGGAACAAAGGGTTACTGCAGTAGAAAAACATGTACTACTACAACTCCAGTTAGATGAACTGGGTATACAGCTAGCTGAAGAAAAGGAGGCCAAGCTAGCTCTGCAGCAACAGATTAAGGTCCAGGAGGAAGAGGACCCTGTATCTGAACCGTTCAATATTGTACAAGCAGCAGGTGAGCAGCCACCTTACAATACAAGATGTCTGGAGGAAAAGACTGTGATTAAGAATGCCATTAAATGTAAGCTTTATGGGTTGAGTGAAGGAGGGTCCATGCATTGTGCTAGGAGTACTGGCCAACTAGAATATCAACATGGCAGTAAGCTACTCCAGGGAGCAGGTGGTCCCAGTTCCAGTAGAAACTCTACTTCACAGATGGAACCTTCTACAGGCGACAGTAAGGTACACCGTTTACATGCATCTAGGGTAAATGACCATAAACATGGGCTTCGCATCAAATGGAGTGATGGTGAACAAGCTACAGGGAAACAGCTTGAAGATGGTGTGCGCTTGGCTGTATCGTGTAGACCACACAGGGTAGACCTTCTTAATGGGCAAGCTACGATGGTCTTCATTTGTACAGAGAAGCGACGTGGCTGTGCAAAGTGTTACCCATTCACTGATCATTGCAGAAACCCAGAAGGGCAGATGGATACAAGGAGAAAGTATCCACTACCGGGCCACATTTATGGTGTGGAAAGGAAAGCCCCCTGATGCCAACCTAAGAGGGACGTCATCAGCAGAGCTGCTTAGTCCCATGGTCGCTCAGCCCCATGGTTCTGAGCTGGTGGGGAGGATATGTGACAGTGTGAACCCCAGGGAGATGATTAGCATGGCATCTGAGTACAGCTGCTATGCAGATTATACATATGGGTCCCTGGGGTGGAGCAATTGGAGAGCAGGGTGGGCCAATGCTCCATTTCCCCATTTTGTGGAAAATCCATGCCGGGTTTTCCATGAGGCAAGAAGTCCACAGGATCCGGTCCTGGATTTCTATGAGGCTGACATCAGGCACAGGTGCTGGACATTAAAAACCCCTGGAGCCTGATACTCAGAGAGACTGTTGGGGGAAGAGGAAGTTCCCTGTGCTCCCAGGGCAAGGAGAGGCCCTGAAGAAGACCATCCCTGAGCCAAGTGAGGCAATACCTGCCTGGACATTTTGTGTGCTGTCTGGGGGAGGTTTTCCAGAGCCTGGCGTAGCTGGGTCTGGCTGGGAGGTTGCGGTAGTGGATGATTAGGCTGGTCAGTCTAGACCAGCATAGTTTAGTTAGAGAGGGCTCCAATTGGGAGCTAGGTTTTATTTTTATGATTTGGTTTTTGGGGTTAAGTGGTTAAAAATAAAGTGCTGTTTTGGTTCAAAGCTGCTGTTCCTGACTCTGATTGCCCTACAGGACTGTGCTTAGGACCCCTAAAAGTGACATGTATGGCCCTCATGCTATAGGGTTTGTCACAATATATATATATATATATCGGCAGCAGGGACTAATATTAATATATATATCGGCAACTGGTGCTAATATTAATATATATGGGCAGCAGGGGCTAATATTTATATATGTGTATGTGTATATATATATATATATATATATATCAGCAGCAGGATCTAATATTTATATATATCGGCAGCAGGGTCTAATATAAACAAAACTGCCAGTTCAGCTGTAATTTTGAAATCATGTTTCAATCATAGTCTTTACTTCAAACAGTTAAAAATACATGTCTAACGCATATATGTGATGGGGCCATCACATAAATCAACAATAAAGGGAGGGGCTTGCTGGGGGCATTAATACAAATAGTGGTGGCTGTAGGCAATCATACAAGTGTGTGGGGGCACCACATTAATCTATACTAAAAGGGTGCTGGCTGGGGCATCAATACACAAGGGGCAAAAACACTAGGGGGCTATCAACGACAATGCAGTGTGAAAAATCCATCCTGATGTAGATGTCTGTGTAGCAGAGCCTGTCCTGGGGTGTGTGTATAGGTGCTGGTGTGGCAGTATAGGTGTTGGTGTGGCAGAGCCTGTCCTGGTGTGTGGGTGTTGGTGTGGCAGAGCCTGTCCTGGTGTGTGTGTGTTTGGATGTGGGTGTGGCAGAGCCTGTCCTGGGGTGTGTGTTTGGGTGTCCGTGTGGCAGAGCCTGTCCTGTGTGTGTGTTTGGGTTTCGGTGTGGCAGAGCCTGTCCTGGTGTGTGTGTTTGGGTGTTGGTGTGGCAGAGCCTGTCCTGGTGTGTGTGTTTGGGTGTCGGTGTGACAGAGCCTGTGTTGGTGTGTGTGTTTAGCCATCTGTTTCCTGGCACTTAACTTACAATAGGAATTATTTAATTTATACTTATCCAGAGATAAAATGCCCTCCTGAAGTTGTAGTGACTTCAGGGGACAAAACGTTTAAGGCCCTGAAATCATTTAGTGGAAAAGTTAAGGTATTGTATTATTTACTCTATAATATTTATTTCACGGATTAGTCATACTAAATTGTGGCTTCAGGCGTCCCATGTTGAATGATTAAGTATTATTTTAGTCCAATAACAAAAGTATCATTCCATAGCACAGTACTTTTGGCAATATATATGTGGTTTTTTTTTCAGTGATATGATTTAATGGTGGAAATTATTAATGACCCCCCCCCCAATTTGACTGTGGTATCTTGTGTGCCCCACCTATATATTGTTTCTAGAGTCGTCAGTAGAGTAGGTATTATTATGTCCAGTTGTCTGTGCAGTCTTTAATGGGTAGATGCTATCTTCTTGAGAACCTAAAACTTTGGAAAGCTTGAGTACTGATGCCTCTCTCCCAGCCTGGGGTATCAGCCCTTTACAAACTATTCTCAGAGGAATTTTCTCTGTCACTGTGTCACTCTGGTCCACAGTATCAGAGCTGAGAGTCCATCTTAGTACATTATGCATAACTACCTTTAATATATCTTATACTATTTCTGGTTTTGATGTGCTGTTAATGTAACCACATATCAATAGCTAAGAATTGGTTATTTAATTTTAAAGACTTAGTTTTTTTTATTTTAATTTTATTTATAAAAAAATATATAAACTATCACCCTCTGTATCTACTGATTAGATTTCTACTTTTTATATAATTAATCTCCATGAAATGTTGTTTGCACTGTTAAAATATATTTTGTTTGTTCATGTTATATAATCTTGGTTCTTGTTACACATTCACATACAGGATAGTAATATATTGGCTTTCTCTTATATTTTCTTATTTAATTAGATCCCTTATTTATGTTGCACAAGCACACATACGTGTTTTAAGGTTACCTTAAGCAGATAAAATACATGACACTGTTAATGTTTTTGTTTTTTTTGTGAAAGCAAACACATCCAATTTATTATTTTGTGTTGGATAAATAATAAAGAATAAAGAGTAGAAAAACATCAATGTTTCATATTCCCAATTTGCATTTTTGCACATAATTAATCTTTAAAATTGCTTCTTTTTCCATTCTTTCTCCTTTACAAAGATTCTCCAACTGTAAGCACAATTAATCACAAATTTTGATATTATTATACTTTTAATGGTCTATAGCCAAGTTTTCCTCCAGGCTAGCAGCAGGAATTTAGAATCCATCTGTGAATTCAAACACTTATGTGTGTCTCTTCATTATTATATTAGAAATGTTACCATTTTAATTGCTTCTTAATTTAATTAACTGAATCTTTTAACCCTAGACGTGTAATGAGATGAAAATGTGGTCAAATGAAAAGTAACATTGTTTCTTCACTGTGCGAACTATTTAGTGTTTCAAAGATATGCCTTTCACGGGAAAACAGTGCATATATTATAACATGTACAATAGCATTATAGTCTGTAATTTCCCTTAATGAAAAGATTGTTTTATGCAAACATGTTATGTTTTAGATTAATACATATTTTTAATAAACGATAAAATAAAACAAATTCAGGTTTAATGCAAAAATATCTAAAATGTTATTAAAATAGCTCACATTTGTTTGATTGTTTACTCTATATACATAGAGTAGATGTAGCCTTTTACCCTCTAGGGAGGGGCTACTGAGTTCCACTACCTAAGGGCAAAGAGCAGAACAATGATTGTTTATTATTTCCTGTGCTCATGCTAGAATATCTAAAAATCATGGCCTTCTTGTAGTCTTCAAGGACTAGAGTTGTACAGTTCTGTTCTCGGGATTGCCCGACTAGTTTTATATCAAAATAGGTATAACCAAATATGGCTTGAAAGGTTAATTGTACTTAGTAATTAGAACATAAAGCTTAAAATTGATCTATACTTTAAAATTTTACAAAAAAAATTTAATAAAAAAAAGCTTAAAATCTGTATCCACGTCTCTTTTATGGTGTATGATCTCCATATGTACCAAGTAATTATGTCCCATCCTTTATAACATAGTGTACACAATTTGGTGTTCCTTATAGCTTTCAAAAATATTTTCCTTTTACAGTTATGACTAATGACACCAGTCATAGATCCGCATAACTGAACAATAACAATATAATGGTATAGATTCCATACTTGCACCATAAAAGCACCATAAAATAGCTTATGAAAAACACATTATTTTGCTATAGCCTGGTGTTTAAGGTTTTTTTATAATGTTGGACTGCATCTTATTGGCTGCAGAATATATATTATCTGTACTCAAAATTCATGCTGTGAGCAGCTTACACAAACTATACATTTTAATCACTATTTTACCTGTACTCTGTAATATATAGCACATAAAGCCTTAGCGTTAGCAGTAATAAAACAATCTATGCAATGTCATAAACTATATAGAGACGATGCCATACTAAACATTAATGCATTGTGGAAGTCAGAATGACATATTTTAATTTCATTTAATCACCTTGGTGAGCTCTCACAAGTATTATGTAAAACATTGATTTATAGTACTCTTTAACAATAACATTAATATTGACAATACACAAAATTAACAACATGAACACACATAAAACATGCTGATACAAGAGGAGAGCCTTATGTTCAGCCATTTTTGGGTCTATACACTAAGATGTCAAGTGACAGGTCAAATGAACTGACCAGACACTTTATCAGTCACATGCCCATGCATGCTAACACATATCAAAACAACTCAGATTCACTAATATGTGTGTGTTGTTTGCGAGTGCATGCTAGTGCCTACAACTCTAGATTTTGCAAATGTAGAGATAAGATTAAGTAATTTAATGTTTAAAAATACTGTTTTTTTATATTAACAGTAACCTCATAGCAAAATCTTATACATCTGTTGTGTCACAGCTATTCGATACATACTGTTAGATATATACTAACGTTGAAAATGTTTTAGAACTATTAATGATGTTTTATGTATGTATGTATGTATGTGTTTTATATATTGAGTGCTAATAGATTTACTTAACTGTTTACAGTATAACAAAGGGGAGGTGCAATAAGCGCTGTCAAAGATATGCTCTGTGCCCCCTGGAGTTTACAGTCTAAATATACTATATTGACAAAAGTATTTGGACACCTGACCATAACGCCAACAGGGACTTTTATGACATCGCATTTTAAATACATAGACATTAATATGTAGTTGGTTTTCCCTTTGCAGCTTTAACAGCTTCCACTCCTCTGGGAAAGATTTTCACAATGTTTTGTAGTGTTTCTGTGGGAATCTTTGCCCATTCATCGACTAGACCAGCAGTGTCCAACCTGCAGCCCTCCAGCTGCTGCAGGACTACATCTCCCATAATGCTGTTTCAGGTAAGGGGCTGCCTGAGGAGTATGGGAGATGTAGTCCTGCAGCAGCTGGAGGGCCGCAGGTTGGACACCCCTGGACTTGTGAGGTCTATATATTTACAATGCAATGTCACAAAAGACCCTATTGCTGTAATGGTCAAGTGCCCCAATACTTTTGTCAATATAGTGTATTTGTAGGGAATGGACAGACATACAGATACTCCCAATGGGTATAATATATGCGCTTCTATGTAATATGGCATTATTCTAAGTATTCTATTAGAATTTTACCATTTAATTGTGCTTTAAAATGGTAGATTTTGGAGTTTATAACATAGTACTGGAAGGGAGTAGTTGTGTGTACTGCTCATTTTAAATGATTTGGCAATAGTATTTGAGCCGTAAACATTTTATATGAAATGTTTATATCGGGTAACATTTCATCTTGTGGCAAAACCTCAGGGGAAATTTACCTTACATTACAGCATCTTAAATTATGCAATATACACTAAACCAAACAGAGAATTTCAGTCTACAATCTTTCAGTTTTCATGGGTAATATTTCTTATTATCCTCCATTAAAATACATTTGCAGGCTTAATAGTGGATTCTAGGAGAAAAATAATCTACACATCATCAAAGTTTTGAATATCAATCTGAAATTCATGTAGAAGAGATGTATATACAGTGAATCTGATTGCATATGGCCATACAGGGCTGAGTCTTCTATCAAGTAGACTTATGCATGGATTTGGCATGTTCCTTTTTAGGTAACACATTTCATTTCTCGTCCATTCGGTTTGGACGAAATCTAGGGGGGCTTTTTGGATTCAGACAGGCATTCAGTAGTATGCAGCAGCAGTAGTAAAAGGACACTAGGCCTGGGCAGGAAGACACTGGCAGATGGTAGGAACACACAGCCCCCTTGGAGCGGGACTGTATTTTCACCACAAAATTTTATAGAATTCCCCCAGAGTAAGGTTAGTCAAAGAGGTGCAGCAGCAGCAGAAGTAATAGGGCATTGGGCCTGGGCAGGCAGGCACTGGTAGACGATAGGAACATGCAGCCTGTGGAGCAGGACTGAATTTGGTATCATAATCTCGATCTACTTATAACCATACTTGATGAGGCTTGAACTTTTTCTACAATACAGTCTTTCCCAATTGGCTTCTTGATCATCTGGTTACCCTAGCTTACTGTTTACTCCTTTGTATTCAGTGCTTCTGAGTATGACTTATATCTCACCTCTGCTGGTTGCCCTGGCACCTGTGTTGTCAGCTTGCCATTCTGCTACATTACAGCCACACAGTCCTGTCATGTGTTCCTGCCACTGTCTATTTTATAAAATGCTTAAAAAGATATAAAAAATGTAGTTTTATGAAAATAAACAATTTAGTCAATTGGACTTTTCAAAATTTTTTCAAACTTGTTTTTATTGAAATTTCTGTTGTATCCTAAAAGAGGGAAAAAGAAAGAAAGAAAAAGTCAGAAGTCAAAAAAGGAGGAACCTATGGCAATGGGTATGAAAAATTATTACTGCAACAGACAGACAAAGTGTGATTGGATGACTCAGGAGAAGGTGCTGCAACAACTAAAGAAAGTTAATGCAAACAAAGCTCCGGAGCCTGACGGTATTCACCCATGAGTACTTAAGGAGCTAAGTGTGGAAATAAGCGAACCTCTGTTTTTAATCTTCCAGGATTCTTTTATTTCAGGTATTGTACCAGAGGACTGGAGGAAGGCAGGTGTGGTTCCTATATTCAAAAAGGGTTCAAACTCTTTGCCTAGAAATTATAGAATTGTGAGATTAACTTCTGTGGCTGAGAAAGTATTTGAAGGGTTATTAAGGGATAATATTCAGGAATTCATTGGGAAGAACAGTGTTATTAGCAAAGATTAGCATGGTTTTATGAAACACATGTTAAATTAACTTGCATTCTACAAAGTAAGTAGTACATCAAGGTGTTGCAGTGGATGCAATCTACTTTTTGCCAAGGTGTTTCACACGGTTCCACACAATAGGTTAGTATTCAAACTGAAATAAATTGGTCTAGATGAAAATTCTTGTTCTGGGTAGTACATTGGCTAAATGATACAGAGAGTTGTCATAAATGTTAATTTTTCAAGTTGGACAAAAGTGGTAAGTGGTGTTCCTCAGGGTTCTGTTCTGGGACCAATTCTATTCAACATATTTATAAAGGATCTTGCAATAGGCGTTGAAAGTCATGTTTCCGTGTTTGCAATTGATACTAAACTCTAAGTAATACAATGTGAGCAGGATATTACTTTGCTGCAGAGAGATTAGATTAGATTGGGCACACAAACGGCAGATGAAAGTTAATGTAGATAAATGCAAAGTTATGCACTTCAGGGTAAGGAATGGACAAGCAACGTATACCCTAAACGGAAGTGAATTAGGGATAACAAATGAGAAGGAATTATGGCAACAATGTGCAATGTCAGTCAGCCGTTGCTAAGGCCAGTAAGGTATTGTCATGTATAAAAAGGGGCATCAATTTGCAGGATAAAAATATAATTTTGCCTCTTTGTGAATCAATGGTAAGATCACACCTTGAATATGCTGTGCAATTTTGGGCACCTAATCTAAAGAAGCATATTATAGCACTAGAAAAAATGCAGGGGCGGGCTACAAAATTAATAAAAGGAATGGAGCACTTTAGTTATGAAGAAAGGTTAACAAATTTAAATCTGTTTAGAAAAACGCCACCTCAGAGGGGATATGATAGCATTATACAAATACCGTATTTGCCCGAATATAGGCCGCACTCCCCCCTCCACTTTAAGTCTTTAAAGTGGGGTTGTGGCCTATAATCGGGGTTTAGTGCAGGAATGCGCAATTCGTATCGTCCGACGCCCACCACATGCATTTCCGGGCAGGCAGCAGGGTTAGGATACAGATCCCCTGCAGCGCTGCAGGAGACCTGCATCCTACTCTCCAATACGCTGAGACAGCCTCCCCTGCCAGCACTTTCCACGGGGGCAGTGCCGGCACGGGAGATTGCCTAAGCACATCGTGCAGACGTTCACCGGCTGCGGCAATGCGAGCGTAAACAACCTCCGCTGCCGGCACGTCTGCTCGATGTGCTTTAACAATCTCCCTTGCCGGCACTTCCCATGGCGGAAGTGGCGGCAGCAGAAGTTGTCTACGCGTATTGCGCAGATGTCCCCCGCTAGACACCGGGAGTCTGCATTGGTAAGTCTGGGGGGAGGGCGTATCTAGGAAGGGACAGAGTGGCAGCATATCTCGGGTGGGCAGAGTGGCAGCATATCTGGGGGAGCAGAGTGGCAGCATATCTATTCCACTAACTTGTTTTTTTCTAAGAATCTCAATTTTTCTTTAAAAAAAGCACCCAACTTTGAGGGTACGGCCCATAATCAGGTGTGGCCTATAATCGAGCCAATACGGTATATACGGGGCCAATACAAACCATTGTCTGGAAATCAATTTATAAACAGGACTATGCATAGGACACGTGGTCACGCATTTAGACTGGAAGAAAGGAGATTTAGTCTAAGGAAAAGGAAGGGTTTTTTCACAGTATGAACAATAAGGATGTGGAATTCTCTGCCTGCAGAGGTAGTTTTATCAGAGTCTGCACAGACGTTTAAACAGCAACTGGATAAATACTTGTAAAAACATAATATTCAGGGATATCATTTTTAAATTGTGGGGAAATCACTTCTTGATCCAAGGAGATATCTAACTGCCATTCTGGGGTCAAGAAGAAATTTGTTTTTCTTAGTTTGTTGCAAAATTGGAAAGAGTTTCAAACTGGATTTTGTTTTGGCCTTCTTTTGGATCAACAGCAATTAACAGATGTGGGAAAGGCTGAACTTGATAGACGCATGTCTTTTTTCAGCCTAACTATGTTAAAGTCAATTCAGCCATATACAGCAACATAAATTACCATCAACAAAAACAAAGAAAAGGTAAATCATTAATGGCTAGATAATATGAAAATTCTCATCTTAACCACATGTTGTCTTACGTTATATGAAACAGTCCTGCATCAGATACCCAAAATACATTGATGATACATCAAAGAATACAAAAAGTCTTGAGAAAATAATATAGGTGTTTATACTCAGTAGGAGAATAACTAAGCACTAAGAATAACAGAGGACAGCAAATAAAAACACCAAGAAGAACAACATGTTCCCTGCACAGCCTGTGTCTATCCTAATGGATTATTATCCGGCACAATGTCTCCCTTGTTTAGCTTTTGATAGAATAAAAATTATAAAAGATGCTGAAAATGCTTACAATCTAATTTGTATGCTTTATTTCCATACAATTAACAATTTAACCCCTTCAGTCCCAGGGGTTTTTGGTATCTCAAAGCCCAGAACAATTTTGCTATTTTTGCGCTATGTTGGTTCAGCGATTATTCTCCTCTCCTGCAAATAGTGTACCCATGTAAACTATATATTGTTTTTTCAAGGAGAGATAGAGATTTCTTTTGATACCATAGTTAGATGATTAGCTGAAAATGTAAGATGAGAAATTTAGTAAAAACTAGCGAAAATTATTAAAATAAAATAATTTTTTTATAGATTTTCCCTCTGAATCCTGACAAAATTAGGTAAAGTGATGGAAAATCCCCTCCAAGTTTATCAATTTAGGTGTCCTGATTTCAGGAATACCTAGAATACAGTAACTTGAAATACAAACATTATAACAGAGTTGTATTGACACCTAAATATCAAAATATAAAACTGTATCTGTGCACGTATTAGGTATGCAAAATATGAAGTAGGTAGCTCTGTCTCTGCACTTATTTGTAAACTATAAAGAAAAAGTTTGAGTTTTGTTCTTTTTCTTGGGTCTGAAGCAATATCTGAGGAAGAGAGGAAAACTTTTGAAAGCTTGTGTTTTAAGTTTAAGATGTTAATCCAAAAAAATGGATCATTGAATTCATGCATATATATATATATATATATATATATATATATATATATATATATATGGCATCTTATTTATATATACTGCATACGCTTGATTATAAGATGACCCTGATTATAAGACGACCCCCCAAAATGTGAATATTAATTTAGGGAAAGAAGAAAAGGCCTGTATATAAGACTACTCATATATTGTTCCTAGAGTCGCCACTGGGGTCACGTTACGTCACATGAGCCCGAGGTGAAATCGAGGTTGTCCACACAGTGTGCGAGCAGCCAGAGATAAAGCTGAGAGGTAACCTGGAGCATGTGGGAGGTGGCATGTACTGTATGTTTATGTGGTTGTATTTATGTATATTTGTGAGCCTGATTGTGTAATCGTGTGTGTGATTATGGATGTTTTATTGTGTGTGTAATGATGTGTAATTGTATGTCTATGAGCATGGATGCATAGGTGTTTGTGTATGAGCATGTATGTGTAAGTGGAGTGAGATGGAGTTTGTGTTAGAATTAATGTGTGTACGTGTGTGTTAGTGAGGATGATTAAGGATGTGTAATTTGTGTAAGTGTGTTTATACATTTAAATTGCATTTATTTTAACATTAAGTTAAACATATGTGTCAGCTACTTAGTTGCATTGCATAGCATAACCGTGAAAGTCTTTTAAAGCTACTCTATATGAAATATGCTATACTCCACAATGGTTTGAGCAGGTGAGAGTGAGCCATTGATTTTTTAAAATTAAATAGACATAAGTCTGCATGGTGGATTGGTACAGACAATTTGGGCTGTTCCCAAAACTTGGAGTTGTTCCAGGAGAATGGGACTGAATTGTATTCTTATTCATGGAAACCCCACTTAAATTTAAACCTGCTGTGGTGGACAAGTAACAATTGCTCTGAAACCATTTGTACTGCAGATAAGAGTAACAGTGATGTGTACCATTTTTTTAGATTCAGATACCAGAGTAATACATTGAAGTACTGTTAAGCTACCTACATTGCAAAAAAGAAGAACATGTGGGAGATCTTTGTCAAATTAATTACTTAGTTCTAACGTTTAACATTACATATGTTTGGCCCATATATATCTGCAACCATTGTATTTAATGTTTGTCTTGATTCAGACAGCTTTGTCTCAGTTGGAAAATAATATTCCTTTGAAAGGTCATACCTTTCAGGAATCGTAAAGTAAAGTGAGAGGCAAAACACAGTGGGAAGCAAAGCATTGTACAATTCAGTAAGCAACAAGGTCAATTACTTCATTTCTTGTTTTTCAGCACAGTTGGTGAGAAGAAAATCATAATTCCTGATTGACAATATGTACTGCATTAATACAGAATAATAGTTTTAAATACTTTCAAAATGTATGTTAAGATGAATGTTACTTTTCAAGAATATAGTGTATTTTAATGTGAATATCTTTTTTCATGTTATTCCTTTTCAGTACATGATAGAGAATAGAGAATTCAGTATACAATAGAGAAAATAAAATGTTATTTATTTCCAGTACACAATAGACAAGATTCTGTATCTCAATACCCTTGTATGTTATGCTAATGCTGAACATGTTTTTAACCTTGTTCTCAATATATTATAATTTTGTCCTCAAAAATACCAAAACCATAAGCGACATCAAATATTCATTTAATATGGGTCTTTTATTTTAGTGAATAATTATACTAGAGCATATATAAAAGTTCCTTGCACAATCCTAAAGTCTACATGAAATTATTTGGTACCAAATCAGCTAATGGGATATAAAAAATGTAACTTATATATTCTATAAATCTATCATGTTCCTTTTTTATTACCATAGATATCGCTCAATATATATCACAGAACCTCAACAGACCACATACAGTATATTTACATGTAAATAAGATGTAATGATAATAATGATAATTATTGCAGGTAGTTACAGGGTATACAGACGCAAACACACTTTAGTGTATGGGTAAATTTTATAAATTCCCATAGAAAAGATGCTTCTTTATTTTGAAGATTATGGGTTTATTGCTATGAGGTAGCTTGCCCAAGCCAATACACACAAGTTTACATTGGGAATGAAAAGAGGTCTGGTAACAAAAGTAACAAAGATGTAATACAGTATAGCAGGAGCCACACAATCCTTATGGGGAGAGGTGACATTGCACATTTACACAGACAAAAGACTACGCACCAAATATTGAATTGATTTAGATTTTTCTTCTGTTCACTCACTTTGCCTTTTGTTACATGATAAATATAAGATTTTTTACTGTACAGCATTTTGTACACATACCTAAAACTTTTGCACAGTACTGTATATGTACACAGAGGCAAATGCCATTTTCCATCTGTGTGCCACTTTCCCATACTAATCACAAGGATCTAATTCGTCATCTGACTTATTACATCAGGTATTCCACTTTTTGCATCTACCCCTGTTTGTAATCTGCATCATTGCTGGCTGTCCTGCTTAAGTAAATAATTTTGGTACTCCACTTTTTGCATCAGTATCATTCCTTTGTTTGTCCTTTGATTTCCATATTGAATTAATAGTGCCCTGTTAGCCATCCTCCCCTGTCTCCCATGTGTCTTTGATTTTATTGTGATGTAATTAATCAACAAGCTGCTTCTTTACATCCCTTATATCTGAACTGACTTTAGAGGCACATGCTACTTTCCACCTAAATGCCAATACCAAGGGAGTTTACCAAGCAACAAAGAATGACAAAGATGAAGTTGGAAGAACCCCTTCAAAACGTCATACTACTTATGGTTTTTGTTTCACTGCCATTTCACTCCCATCACCTTCATTCTCCAAATGCCATGTCCACAATCCTCTTTTTTTTATTACCTTTATTAAACTTGTATCTCTTTCCAACCACCAGCAGCACCTTACTATATCTGTATTGCTCCTTTATTACTTTCTTCTCCTCTTTTCTCATCCCAAACACTTTTCTACTTCACCATCTCCCTCTCCCCCATTTCCTTCCATTCCCAACAATTTGCCAGCTCCCACCAGGAACCTTTCCTCACTCTCTCCTTCTACTTTTAGCAGTTTGGGATTTTATCCCAAATCTTAGGCCTCTCTTATTATCTCATCTATATACCCTGCCACTCCACTTGATCGCCTTTTACCTTTGCTCACTGGAATGTACATTCTGTGTGTAACAAACACAACCACTTCACCTCTAGTTCCCTGCACCTTTCACCCAAACTGAAACCTGGCTAACCTATTGTTACACTGTCTCTCCCGCTACTGTCTCCTATGGTGGCCTTCACCTCACTTACACTTCCAGACCTGATGACCAGAATGGTGGTGGTGGAGGCTTCCTACTCTCCCCAACTTGCACTTTTCAACCTATTCCCTCTGTTCCATCACTCTCTTCATTTGAGAACCATGCTGTCCGGCTATTTAATCCCATCACAACTGGAGAATTGGAGAGGATGTCACTGGAAAAGCTGCCATATTGCTCTGAGTTCAAGTTATGGCAAAATGACAAGGCCTTTTGGTGATGTCCTCTCCCATGATTGGATGATTAAAGTATGGTAAGTTGACGGATAATAAGAGAATCATGGTTGTGTTCATGGGTGAGCTGGCCTGAGTGACAGGGGCAATTGCCATCTCGGCTGGTCCACTATTCTTCCTGCTACTCTCAGAGGCAGGAACAAAGTGGGGTCACCAACCTAAATTGTGGGGAAGACAAAGGTAAGTTAAATTAGGGTAGCAAATGCAGTAGAAATGTTAGCACTAGATGCCCATATTCACTCACACTCACACTCTCATTCTTGTATACTCTCTCTCACACTCTCTAAATGTTTCCCAATCTTCTCTGCCGAACACTTCTGCTTTTTCCTGCAACTTCCTCTTCCCTAGTTCTTCATCTTTCTTTTATCATCTTTCTTTTATCTTCTCTCTTTTATCTTCTATCTTTGTCCGCTTTGTTACAGACATAACCTGGCACAAACTTCCACCAAAATGGCAGCGCTTCAACTGATGGAGGCACTGCGGTGACGTCCTCTCTGTCTTCTAGAACATGAGGGCATGCACCCCCATATTACCCTCTGTTCAAGTGAGGGCAAAACGACAGTGCTTGCGATGATGGCCTCTTCCCGGATTGCTAGACGCGTTGGCAGAATGTCTATTGGAGATGTGAAAGACAGCAAGAACTCTGTTAGAGACCAAAGCCCATCATGAAAAGCTAAAGACTGTAAGAAAACACATAGGGCTGGTTAGCCTCTTACTAAAGAGGAAAAGCAGAAGAGGCTTAAGGCTTGTGTTTCTATTGTGTCCAAAAAGGGCACAGAATATCCTTCTGTCCATATAGACAGCTAAACCGCTTCACCTGACAACAACCAGGCCCTATGGAACCTGCATATGATAACAGTCTTGAAAAAGTGCCAAACCTTGCCTTTTCAGTTCATCCAGATTGTATAGTGGCTTCTAATGAGGCTTTTATATGTAAAGTTGACCTACAGGTATTTAAAGAAGCTCTACGTGCTAGGGCTAAGAGTACTTCTCACAGAACCGGAAACTGCTTCTCAATCGTCAATTATTGAATTCTCATGTTTCAAACAGACCCATTGCCACAGGTGTATGAAATCAAACACCTAGCAAATGCAGTCAAGAGTGGTACTGTGATAGGATGCCACCTTTGCAATAAGTCAGTTTGGGAAATTTCATTCCTGGTAGATATTCCACGGTCAATTGCAAGTGGTATTATTGGAAAGACCACGTAAAGTCACAGAGTTGTTGTTATGAACCGGGCTAGATGGTCGGGTAGGAGCCCAGTTGCAGGGGACACCCAAGGCCTGGTCTGTACCCTGTGATGCATTATGATGCAAAGAAACACACCACAGGAAGAATACTCTGAAATGGTTTGTATTGAAGAAACCAGCAGGACAGGCAAGAACAGGTAGTCACTTGACAGGAAACCTGATATACAGCAGGGCACGGGGACACATGGCAGGAAGCCCTCTTGGCAGGCCGCAAGGCAGCAAGCCCACTTGGTGGTGCACAAGGCAGGTAAGCTCACTTGTCAGGGCACAAGGCAGGTAAGCCCACTTGGCAGGGCACAAGGCAGGTAAGCCCACTTGACAGGGCACAAGGCAGGTAAGCCACTTGACAGGGCACAAGGCAGGTAAGCCCACTTGGCAGGGCTGATGGCTGCAAATGAGATATGCCAGGAACGGAAGACAAAAAGGTCAGTATAACACACCAAGTCAGGTACAGAGCAGAGCAAAACGTCCCTCACACTCCAATGCAAAGGCCCTGACTGAAGGGCAGAGCAGGATAAAATAGGCAGGCTCAGTCCAGGAAACAAGTCTCAGCTGGTTGCAATGATTAGGGCTGGGTGCTCCAGAGTGAGAAGAGTTAAACCCAGGTAAGCAGAGGCAGCTGGTTGGCTCCTTAGCCTACAGGGTACTGTGTACACACAGGCGGTCTCTAGGGGCTGCCGCTGATATGACACTAAGAAAAAAAAATACAAAGTCCTGGCTGACAGGGTAGAATCCTGACAGTGGTGTTTAAAATCTGCCAACACTATTGATTCCACAGCCGAAGAGTTCTAAACTAAACATTAATATCAGCACAAAACTGAGGCTTTATGAAATTGGTTTTCATGGCCGAGCAGCTGCATGCAAGCCTCACATCACCAAGTACAATGCGGATTGAGTGGAACTCTGGAGCAGTGGAAACATGTTTTGTGGAGTGAAGAATCATGATTCTCTGTTTGGCAGCCTGATGGACAAGTCTGGATTTGGTGGATGCCAGGAGAATTACCTACCTGACTGAATTATGCCAACTGTAACGTTTGGTGAAGGAGGGATAATAGTATAGGGCTGTTTTTCAGGGATTGGGCCTTACTTCCAATAAAGTGAAATCTGAATGCTTCAGCATACCAACACATTTTGGACAATGCTATCTTTCAACTGTGTAGGAACAGTTTGGGGAAGGCCATTTTCTATTCCACCCTGACTGTGCCCCTGTGCACAAAGCAAGGTCTATAAAGACATGATTGGATGACATTAGACGAACTTGACTGGCCCACACAAAGCCCTGACCTTAACCCCACTGAACACCTTCGGGATGAACTGGAACGGAGATTGTGATACAGGCCTTCTCTCCAACATCAGTGCTTGACCTCACAAATGCTCTACTGTATCGATGGGCAAACATTTCCACAGAAACATTCCAAAATCTTGTGGAAAGCCTTCCCAGAAGAGTGGATGCTATTACAGCTACAAAGAGGGACCAACTACATATTAATGTCTATGTATTTAGAATGCATAGTAATAAAAGTCCCTGCTGGTGTAATGTCAGGTGTCGCAATAATTTTGTCCATATAGTGTATCTACGTGTATAGGTTATATACTGGAGACCATATTAATGTTGTTTTAGTTACTTTATAACAGTCATAGGCAAATTCAGATTTACATAATGAACACATACCCAAATTGTTAAAATTCTATTAAATTCAATTAAAGAAAGCCAGACCTTCTTAAAAGAAGAAAAAAAGAAATACATATTGCTGATAAAAACACTGAAAATTGTTTATACTTTTTTTTTTTTTGCTTTTCTGCAACAAGCTCATGTTTCACATCTAATTTAGCAATACATGTTATCGAAGATGCAGGAACTGATACTAAAACTTGGGACATTATGTTTCATTCTAATTGGATTGCACATAACTGCAGTTTGCTGCTTAACTTAATCATATCTTAGAAAATAATCTTAATAAACTCAAAGTTCACAAGTTTACACAAATGGTCCTCACTTTTATATACAAGAAGGTAAAACCTCAAAATGTGCCATTATTTATGTTTTATGTCTGTTTGTTTATCCCTGTTTTACAGGTTACTAAAATATTAGTGTATAATGAATGCTAATGTGGTATAACATAAAAGAATGTGAACAAATAATTTTTCAGTTGGTACAATCTCAGAGAAAGATATTGTTCCTTTATCTATGGTAGAACATTGACACCTTTGAAAGTTTTTGTGTGAATCTCCCCTGGAGGGATTTAGTAGTACAGCTTTGAAAGAATGCCATATTTTCTACATTTACAGGATTCCTGGCCTGTCACTTTTAAAAAATGTAATTCATTTTGATATTCAGTGACAACTACAGTATGCATTGAACTGTAAAACTAAGAATAGTTTTTATTTTGTTAAAAGGAGATTATAGATAATAGACATCACAGGTTTCTGCAGAATATATGCCTTAAGCGTTTGAAAATATGTGAGACAGAATTTACTGGTTGCAAACAACATCATAAAGAGACGTTTGAAAACACGCTGTAAACAATTGTTTATGTATACTGGATGGCAAGGAACCTATAACATCTTTTTTGAATAAGGCTAACAAGATGTTCCCAATATTTTGTGGGCAAACAGGCTAAGCTTCATTCCGAAACCAGTCACAAGAGATGGCCTAACAGGCATCCTGATGCAGGACAACCATCCACAGCCAGAGGATTATTGTTTTAGATGGCAACATGCCAGGCCCTCAGAATATTTAAACTTCACTACTTTATTACATATAGATAGTGATATCTATTCACTAAAATATATAAAAAATAACATTAGGTGAGTTTCAATAGGTTAAAACTTTGCAAATCTTCATGAAAGAGGAAGTGTGTTGTGTTTCTTCTAAATAAAAAAGGCTAGTCATTATGCATAATGAAATTGATTAAATTAGCATATGCACTAGAGTGAAGTCTTCATTGTAACATACAAAAGTTAAAAGTTTCAAGCTTCAGTCTGAGATTTTGGCCAAACAATACAAAAACACAACTTAGGCAGATCATGGTGATCACAGGGGCACTGCTGCTGTCTGCTGGGCAGATCAGTACAGCAACCCTGAACCCCCCCCCCAAGTCTTTGATTACTCCCAAGGGGGCAATCGCATTTTCAGCTGCCACAGGCAGCTTCAGGGAAGGGGGTTGTGTGTTGCCACAACATTTTTCTGCTGCATGATCACTCCATGAGAGTTCTCCATGCTGTGAGTCAAAAGTGGGCTGATGATGATCAGATCACTCCTGACCATTAGGAGTGATCTGATCATTATGGCAGCCCTTGGATGACCCTTCCCTAGAAAAAGAGAAGGGTCATCTAAGGTAATAATAAAAACCACAAATTACCGTATTTGCTCGATTATAAGACAAGGTTTTTTTCAGAGCAAATGCTCTGAAAAATAACCCTTGTCTTATAATTCAGGTTGTCTTCTAATCAGACCTCAAATAGAGGTCTGACTATGAGACTAAGATCCAGATCCCCCGCAGCGCTGCAGGGGACCTGGTTTCTCCTGTCTAGTAACCTCAGCTGCTGCCGGCACTTCCACCAGGCATCTATCACCAAGCGCCGGCAAAAGCGTGGGAAGCAGCAGAGGTTGTCTACGTGCGTACCTTTCCCAGCCTAGGTACCCTTAGCATGGGGGGCACCTCCTCTGCGCAGTGATAGCCCTATCACTGTTGGGATAGCCCGCCCACTGCCGGGGAAGCAGAGCCGGTTGGGGAGATCATTGATCTCTCTGTGACAGGCGGTGCTCCAAAAGCAAGACTGGCCCGTCCATGGGACCCCGGCGCCGCTGTGCCGCCCCAAAGTCATCGACGGATCCAGTAGACTTACTGCTTTAATTTTCTGGAGGAGACAGGGCCTAGCGAGGTCACACAGCATCATTGCGTAATCACATGGGAGCTGCAGTAAGCGCCTGCTGAGGCAACGCAGTGAGTGAAGTGCTCCAATTTTGGGTATTCCTGTACACAGGGGGTGTTACCCGAGGAAAAAAAATACTGAAATACTGTGTTAAAAGGAAATGTTACTGCAATGTTTAAGACAGACTGGTGCTAAAATGCTTAAATCAAAAGTGTTAAAATGCCCCTAGAAAAATACTTTGGGATGTAAACTTTCCAAAAAATATATACATTTCTTTAGCAGTTTTTCTTTTTCTCTGCGAATTTGGGGTGCAAATCCCAGTATACCACATCTTTAAAAAATCCTTTAGAAACAGTGATGCGTCATTCATATTTAATCCTGTAAATGCCAAAATAAATGAAAATACGAGGCATACCTTAATACACTTTTTGAGGTTTTTTTCCCATTTGCACTGGTTATATATAGTTTTTATAGGTGAAACTGTGAATTTTTTTCTGAACTTTCCCACATTATTAGATATTTTTCATACTAAATAATGGTTTTTATAGCTGCTTTGTGGGATGACTAAGAGAGAGAGTTTCAGGAAATGAATTTAATTGAAATTTGTTTTTGTACACACAAGAGTCCCTTACTTTTAGACCTAATTTCCCCAAAACTGATGGAAAAATAAACGTATATGCAATATAAAAGCATATTTTTTTACAGATTAGTTTAATAAAATATTAAGTTAAGTTGTATATGGCTTGAATTTACCATAAGATCTTAATTTTCTTTTTATTGTACTTGGCAAGTTGTAGTTTTTATATTGAAATATTCTCCCTTTGCACTTGCAAATGATCTGCTTATTGTTCACTGACCTTGCCCAAAAATGTACATTATAGCAACTTTTAGCATAAGAATAAAAAATCTAGCAGCTATGTCAATATGACATTAAATCTTTTTAACACTAAACACTTTATTAGGAAAGCTTATGGCATACATTATTGCACCTCCCTCTTATTTATGTAGTGAGACATTTTTATGTGTACATAGAAGATCTCTTGTTTTATCTTTATCATTCACGTAACATTTTATAAGACAGAATATTTAAAGTAAAAATATTACATTACTATATGACTCATTTTATTAATGGCTTATCTGAATTCAATATGTGATTAGAGTATGGCTTTAGTGGGAAAAAGTGGACCCTAAAAATGTTTAGTGCCTCTCTCTTTTGACCTTAGGTATAAGGTTAAGAAAACAGGTATACACACGTTTATTCCTTAAAATTATAGTTTGCCTACAAATTTCAGCGATGTGAAACATTTCAACTCACTTGATCCTCTATGTATTATATGGGAGGTGTATTTAATCCAGTGACCATGCATAACGCACAGTTAGATCAGTAAGATGATACACAAAATCTCATTAATTTCATATATGAATAATATTTTTTAGAAGAAACACAAGATACCTGCTCCTCTATAATGCAAGTGGAAAGTCAATTTATTCATATTTTAGGGAATTGATATCTTTGTCTACATATAATCAACGAGTCAAGTTTAAATATTCTGAGCCCTAAAGGGGCTTAGGAACAAGAGCGCCCAAAAGTTCCCTCCATCCTTTATATTGTATTGACAAGTAATCTTAATATTTACAGTATGTAAATCCAAAATATATGATTGCTATTGTGACTTGATAGAGGGTTTATCGGATAAGATAAAGATGAGTAGTAGATCCATTTCAAAACATGCCTTTTCATCGTTTGATCCTTAATAGAAACCTGATTTCTTAAAGATGATTTCTTCTGGTGTGGTAGTAAAATAATAACATAAAAAACCTAAACAAGAGCATACATGTAAGTAACATATACGTGTAATATACAAATCAGTCTAAAGACAAGGCTAGCAGCGTATTCAGCTGTTGATGGTTCATAACACAAAGACATTACATATCGGTACGTCAAAATAATCTACAGATTAGTATGATAAAGTATACAAGATTCTACGCACTGCTGGCCTTGACATTCTTTTATGAACTGTGACCACTGCTATCTTCCTCTCCTCTATTCCTTAGAAAAATGTTTTATTTTTATTGTAGGTTTAGTCATTTTCATCTAAGCTATACATGTCAAGATCCTTTATTCTTCCCTCATAATTTTTATCCTGCAAACTATTCACCATTTAGGGGCCATTTTTCGAACTTAGAACATCTTTATCATCCTGGAGGGATGGTCTTTTACCATACACAATACTCTACGTGAGATTTGACCAGAGATCCATAAGGGCGGACGACCACCTCACTCTTCATGGTACTGATGTTTCTAGCTATATAATCCATCTTGCATTTCCAGACACTTTATTGTATTGTCTTCCTACCTTTAAGAAAAATAATGCATAGGTTTTCCTAAGAGAAGAATTTCTTCACTAATTCCTAAAATTAAAAATGTTAATGACTTTAAGAGACTTTGATCTTTCTGTTTACTTTCATGCAAGGTGTTGTAACAATAATATTAGTCACAGTAGAGTAATTGATACATTGGTAGCATGAAAGTATAGCAATAAACTATCCAATAAACTGCTTTAAGATAAATGCTCTAAACCATTTCTAAACGAATTATTAGTTATAATTAATGTGAAATAAACATCTGACAGAATTCCGCTTCAACAGATCATGTAGTACAGTTTTTGCCAATAATAATAATTATAACGGTTGGAGATTAAAAGCAATGAAAAAAAATAAACATTAATTTAAACCAGCATATATTTGCATCTCACACTCACAGTTATCAACAAGTAGCAGAAGTGTTAGGAGGCATACTTTTGTGTTAAAATGAAAACTGTAACATTTGCATAACTCTTGTTAATTAGCTCTGGGCTAGAAAAATATAAATAAACAGCACAGAATAAAATTAATTTGTGTGGGGTTTTCTAGTTAAAATGAAAGATCCTCACACTAGAACCCTGTGAGAATGTAATGTTTTAAATATATATCACTTAGATGTTAAGGACTCCCATTATTATATTTAGACAAGAATTGTGACTGCTTTTAACATAGCTATATTCATTTTATAAACTTACTGATCATTTGTTCTATTTGTTATAAAAGGAGTGTAAGGTATTTAGAAATGAGGTATTAGTGCCCCTGCTAGGAAGGGTTATTGCAGAAAAGGCCTTTAGAGACAATGTAGACAAGCACTGTTAGCTGCAAAGAGGCACAATGCATCTCTTAAATTCCATCCAGCTTCCTGGGAAACAGAGAGAGGAGAAGATCAGAATAAGTTGTGTTTTCTAAACTATAGAAGTGAAAACTATCTGATGAAAGTAGATGAAATAATATGAACTTATTTAACCCCTTGATTACATGGGCATGGCTGATCATCAATTTCACAATAGACACCCGCTCGATTTTAAAACGGTCACAGATTTTATTAAACACCTGCGACATTCACAAATGTATCAAACATGTAAACATATACTCATAACCCACAATTAGCCTCAGCTAATAACATAGTCATGACATGCATAACCAATGAACATCCTAGTTTACTCTAGTTTACTAGGACGGGATCCCCCGGGAATGCTAGTGCCGGTGTAAACAATGGCCAACTCCCGCACTAACTCCAGACCCCAAGGGACCCCCTGCCACACCAAGAGCGTAACGAAACTAGGGAGGGCGAGCGGGGACTTCTCTCTGTATAATAGTCTAAAAGTGAAGGATATCCCCCCTGGGTAGAAATAAATACCCCTTGGGAGCGGTAACAGCAGACATTAGCATAATACATAATACAGAGGGTCGCCATTGGGCTACCACACAAAAAGATACATTGAGTAATGTACAGCCAACCCACTCATGCTGGCCCTGCGTGTATGTCCCCTTCAGGCCAATACTGGACCGGGATTTTTTTTTTTACCATGTTTGCAGTAAATGACCAGAGAAGTTTTTGTGCCTTTGTTATGTCTTTATTCAGCAGTAATTGCCCACTAACTCATTTAATGCACCCACACAGGTTATATAGTAGGGCTTTCTTTTGAAATAATAATTATATATAAACCATCATTCATTATAGAAAATACATTGTGGGGAATGTGGGGAAAATTAGGAAAAAAAGAAAACATTTTCACAGTTTCACCTATTAAAAGCTATATATGCAAATTAAAAAAAAAACTCCAAAAGTGTATTCAGGTATTTGTCCGTGGAATTGTCATTTATTTTAGCACTTACAGGGTTAAATAGGAATGATGCGGCATCGCTGTGTCTAAACAAGATTTCTGAAAAATGTGGTATGCTGGGAGTTGGGCCCCAATAGCAGCTAGAAAAAAAAACTGCTAATCAATATAACAACTACAACCAGCCAAGTACAATAAAAAGTTAAGATCTTATGGTAAATTCAAGCCATATAAAACTTAACGTAATATTTTATTAAACTAATCTGTAAAAAAATATGCTTTTATATTACATTTACGTTTATTTTTCCATCAGTTTTGGGGAAATTAGGTCTAAAGGCAAGGGACTCTTTTATCTCTGAGAATCTGAGATCTGTATCAAAGGGTACAAAAACAAATTTCAATTAAATTCATGTCCTGAAACCCTCTCTCTTTGATATCCCACAAAGCAGCCAGTGTCCGCCAAAGGGTATGTATAGCAAAATGGAAGTGGAGCTAAAACCAAATAGAGTGGAAGATTCATGCACACCCTGAGAACAGGAAGTTAAGATGGTCGATTATATGGTTTACAGGTAAGATGGCGTGGTATATATGTTTCTGTAAATTTGTATATTGCTTTTCAACACTGTCCACTTGACATTGGTGTGTATGTATGTGCATGCTTGGTGCCAACCTTCTTTCACCCCTTCAGGACCAGGATTTTTTTTACCATGTTTGCACATATATATGTGACAGAATGACCAGTCATACAGGACCCCAAGGTAGTCAGAGATGGCTCCAGCCTGGCTGCCAAAGAAGGCACAGGCAGGAACTCCATTGTGTAAACAAATCCCATTAACAAAATTGCTGCCAGGGGGATATTTAGTAGCTAAAGGGGATTAAAGGTTGGGTTGTCTACATATACCTGTTTGTCAATGTTAATGCAATTATGTGGATATATAAGGCTATGTTTTACAATAATAAAATGTTCAATTTGTTCTTCACAATCATGGTGGTCGTTACTACTTTTGTGATCTAAGACAAAGATCTATCTATTAGCCTCCTGAGGCTGGAGACTATCTTGAGGGACAGACAAAGGATTCATAGGGAATCTATATCCCCAACTAAGCAACCCATTACAATATATATATATATATATATATATATATATATATATATATACCATTATTTAGTATGACAAATATATAATAATGGGGGAAAGTTCAGAAAATTGTTTACAGTTTCACCTATAAAAACTATATATAACCAGAGCAAATAGGAAAAAAAATCAAAAAGTGTATTAAGGTTTTTGTCCTGTTTTTGGAAACACCACATATGCCTCGTATTTTCATTTATTTTGGCACTTACAGGATTAAATATGAATGACGTGCATCGCTGTTTCTAAAGGATTTTTTAAAGATGTGTTACGCTGAGAGATGCGCCCCAATAGCGCCCAGAAAAAGAAAAACTGCTAAAGAAAAGTATCGTATTTGCCCGAATATAGGCCGCACTTCACCCCCACACTTTTAGTCTTTAAAGTGGGGGTGCGGCCCATATTCGGGGTCTAGCGCCCGACGCCCGGGGCATGCAGTTTCGGGCGCCGGGCAGGCAGCAGGGTTAGGATACAGATCCCACGCAGCGGTGCAGGGGACCTGCATCCTACTCTCCGATACGCTCAGATGTCCCCCGCCCGGCCCCGCAAGACACCGGGGACTCCGGGAGTCTGTTCTGGTAAGTCTAGGGGAGGAGGGCACATCTCGGGGGGGACACAGAGTGGCAGCATATATCAGGGGGGGCAGAGTGGCAGCATATCTCGGGGGGACACACACAGAGTGGGACACACAGAGTGAAGGCATGTCTCGGAGGGGCAGAGTGGCAGCATGTCTATTACACTTTAAATTACATTTTAAAGCCAATACGGTATATATTTTTTTGAAAGTTGACATCTCTAGTATTTTACTAGGGGTATTTTAACACTTTTGAATTAACCATTTTAGTGCCAGTCTCTCCTAAATAGTGCAGTTATTTTAGCAATCCCATTCTATCCAAACACAGTATTTCAGTACATTTCTTTCCCTGGGTACAGGAAATTACTGATTTAACTTGTGATTTGTATTCAGAAACACCCTCAAGTACAGGAATACCCCATATTCATGGATAGGGCATGTCTTTTAGGCACTGCGGATTCAAAATTGGAACATGGGCATTACAGTTTTCAAACATGGAATTTTGACAGATCAGTTTGCTGGGTCTACGTCTCATTTGAGACACAGTAGAGCAGTAAGGTACCTAAAGGGGGGCTGGGAGGGGGTCAGCCCTAGGTGCCACTCATTAGGGATGTGCTGCGACGGCCACCTAAAAAAGTCCAGTTCCATATATTGAACAATGTTTCAAGGGTCAAGTTTCCTCAAGTGTGCCAGACCAGTATTAACTAAAGATGATCACTGATTGCCAGGTTTTAAATTGTATTAGTCTTATGTGAGTGTCCATTCTGAGTTTGTATGGGCATATGAGTTAAAATACTAGAAACTCAAAAAACTAGACTGATCAAATTACCTTTATCAGGAACTTGGCTCCAGTCCTGCTTGTGCACAGAGGTGCCTGGGTTGCACGATACTAGGATCGACAATGAACGCATTGCAAGTAATTAGCCAGAACCATTTTTCTCATTTAATGCGACTAAATGATGAACTAGTCTAAAACATCTGTTTTTATTGCCTTATGGGAAATCCTGCCTCATTTTCTTTTATAAACTGCAACAGTTTAAAGGTCAACAAGGCAATAATACTGTTTACTTATTTCAACTTTTCTAAAGAAAAAAAATATTATACTATTAGAGCATAATTGAAATACATAATCCATTAAGTCTTTACTGTTTTAAATAGTGTGTTGATTCAGGAACTACTCAGTAAAGATCTGATATACAAATATTATTCTTTGTCATTCGTTGGACATCTCAAATACCATAAAATGTATGACACTGGTTATATGACTGAAACCAATTAGATCTGTCAGTTAAAATACAGTTGAGGAAGGGAAAAAAATGAATGCAAAAATGAATTTACAGCTCTCATGCTGGCTGCAGATATTGTACACGGACCATGAAGAAAAGACAACAGTGCTGTCAGAATTTCATAATGAAAGCTATGAAGGAAGGGAGATCAGTCAAGCTACTTTGTTTGGGATGGAGGTTACTGTTTTATCTTAATTGTTCTTGTATTGTAAAAGGCATCACAAAAATGTAAATTGGACTTTGTTTCTGCCTCTTTCCTTTATTGTGTTCTAGTCTGTTTAGGGGATGAAAAACTCACAGTAAAAGCCTGTGTAGAGTGCTACTGCATTCAAATTAACAGTTTTTGCAATTTTTAAGTGATCATTGAATGCAATAGGCGTGCAAAAACATGAGCGAGTTATGTGCAAGTTAGTCTTGTGTTTGTTCCAGGGGATTAGAAATGATTTGTTTTCTTTGATTTTTATAACACGCTGGGAATGCTGTTGCATAACTCATTTGCTCACAATTTGCCTGGTTATGTCAAAATAGGCTGTTTTTGAACTAGCAATTACATTTTCACAAGTTGTTTTAAGAAAACTGCAAACATTTTCTGAAAAACAAAACAGTAACAAATATTTTTGGTTTCATCATTTTGGCCATTTGTTTGAGCATTTAAATCCCCTTTCAGTGTAATGGCACCATGGGCGGGCTGGTCCAGGTGGCAAGAAGCAATAGAAAGGTTCAGGTCAGACCAGCACTTTGTGGAGAATTTTCTACTGATCCAGAGATGAGGGAATGCAGCTGGGTCACATAATGTGACGCTACAGGACCCTGTAGTTAAGGCGACCCTGCCAGTTTCTGGCTGCTCAGGTGAGGTAAGGGTGAAAGTGAGTGAGAGTGTAAGGAGGTAAGTTATGGAGGGAATATGTATGTATATATGTATGCTAGAGTACAAGTGTATCGTTGTTAGCGTGAAGGTTCCAGTCCTCCCTTGAATGGTTCTTAAAATGCTTTTACATTCAATCTGACAGTTTCTGACCACAATGTTTGGGTCCAGTTGTCAGAGGGGGGACAGGCAGCAGATAGCATAGCGGAGCAGTATGCAGCTCTGGAAGCAGACAACAGATAGTCCAGGCAAGGGAGGAAAACAAAGGAAAACAATTGCAGTAGAGGACAGCAGAGGTAATATGCCAGAGAGGAGCAGAGAGGCAATACAGAGATACCACCTTGTTTAGAACTTACTTTAAGCCCTGCACAATATGACCAACAATTTCCATGGTGACAAGGCTATTACGCATATTAGATTTCTTATACTGTAAAATTTTAAGCCTTTAATGTTCATAGTAAGAAATACAAATAAATTAACGATTTAGGTTAGTTTAAAAACTGTTGCTATGGAAAAACAACACATTTATATGATATCCAGCAGTTTTAATAATGTATTGTATTTGTAGTTCTAACCTTGCAACCAAGCAACAAATATAAAGTAGCATGATAATGCAGAAATGCATATTGCTTTTTCAGAAATACATTGGAGAAGTTTTATCAAATAATTTGTCTTGCACAAAAATAAAATTCATCTATCTGTATCATTATGTGTAGCATTCTTAATATTATAATATGGATAATGAATATTATGATCTATCTGCTTTTAAAAAAGAAATATTTACTGTCAGCAATTCAGATGGGATCTGTAGTTAAGAGGAAGTAACATCTATAGTTAATTGTTATTTCGATGGCTTCATGACTTACTAGAGTTATTCCATGATTTTGTTATTTTATCCTACATAAAGTTTTGTCAGTTAAGTCTTCTTTTCACATGCTTTCCAGTGCTTTGATATTGTTAGATGGAAGTATGGTATTTTTATTTTCTCATTATCCCTCAATCTCCTAATAGATTGAATGTGATTAATGGAAGTCTGTGCTATAGTAGCCCATGCCTTCATCACAATTGCAATGTGGCCACCTTGCAAACCTCTGAAGCCGAGCGCCGCAAGGTGGCTCCTTGAGTAAAGTAGACAGGCATTTTGCTACCTCTGACCCCACCAAAGGTGTCCTTTTTTGACACCTGGAATCTTAGGGGGTATGTGTATGTTTGTGTGCAGGCATGCCTAGGTATCTTAATCTGCATAAGTGGGAAACTTCCTGATAGAGGAAATGAAGAGCGCCCCCTCTTCTTGCTAAGTGGCTTTATGACAAAAGGTAGGACTGGAAAACAGATGGAAACAGTTGAAAAGTGGGTGTAGCCAAACACTGCTTCCCTGCTTGGAAAAATAGGAAACTGAGAAGGAAGCAGGGCTTCTCCTGGAGACAACAACTCATACCTGGAGCTTTCCTAGGTATGCCAATCTGGAACTGCATAATCCAGAGCATATTTTCTTGGTGACTTAAAATAAGAGTGGCTTTCAAGGTGGACCCTATTACTTAACTATTCCCAACCCAAAAAAGGTACAGTACTTAGAATGACAGACTTTATTGGCTTTTATAACATGCTTTCAACATTTGAAATATGTTGTTCTAGAAAACAGGAATATCAGGAAGGAAAGACAGTCAGAAGTTTGCTTATATACGTTTATACGGTATATTTTATGTACTAGTTACAACTAAACACATTACAAACTTAATGAGACAAATTATCATTGAATAACACATTTATTTACGGTTCAGTTAGAGGGTTTTTTTTGTGTAATGTTGTTTGGAGATTTGAGGCCAATTAAGATTAAGAAACTGTCAGTTGTCTAGAATGTTTTGAAGCTGCAGATATTTTTTGTAAAAAAATTAATCTTTCACTGTGCAAGAATGACAGCTGTACCATCTATATGAGGAAATGCCGCTTTGATGTTAAAACTGTTTTGCTTATTGCTCAAAAAATCATGCAGTCTTATTATAGGAAGTGATAAATAAAAGAACTTCATTATTAAAAATCATAACAATATTGAAATTTTAGAAGACACAATCGCATACATCAAAGCAATGAAAATTAAATTTGAAGCACTGAAGAACTTCCTTAGAAATGAAAACTTGCAGAAGATATAAACATTTTTTCATTAGCTGTAATACTTGTTGCATTATGCAGTTCTTTATTTACGTAAAGTCAAAATATATATATATATATTTAAATGTACAGTTTTAAGAGCTTTGCTAAGTTGGAAAAATAAAATAAAGGATAAACATTGTTGTTTATATCCATAGTATCAGTTCCAATGTACTGTAAACCATGACTAGTTTACCCGGTTTTAGAGTTTTCTTTTGAGACATGCCTATACATATACGTTCATTAATTGAACCTAAAAAAGGCAACTTGTGAAAACAAAAGTATTCTGACTAAGGCAAAAGTAGGGTACATAAGGATGATGTGCAATCAGTGTATGGACAACCACCATAAAGAAATGGTGACCAAGACATGTCCAGTTCCAAGGTAGTTACAGTAGGTTCCAAGGTAGTTACAGTAGTTGGTGATTGTAAAGGGTAACTAAGATTACTCAAGAAGCAGCTCTAACTAAAGATTACATGGATAATAAGCATGGCACACTAACAATGGAGAAACCATAACATGGGTCATTTTACTTCTTCAACATGGTACTGATCACATGCTTTTACAGGTACCTTCTTTCTCGTATGCAAAAGCCAATTTAAATGCTAAATTAAACTACTTTGTCATATTATTAAAAAGGTTTACATTGAACATTTAAATACACATTTCAAATCTAATGCTTTGAACCATTCCTTCTAGAAGGAAGAGTTATTATTGCAGTGAAAATTTCTTATAAAGAGTCAGTCTCAAACTACAACTATTAACATAAGGAATTATACTGAAGAATAATTATTTCATCCTTACAGCAAGAGAATTCCCAGTAGCAAAACTGCACAGTAGCACATGCTTAATTAAAACTGCAAAAACATGTATTAATTCAGTATACCAAGTGGGAAAGAATATCACATTTCATGGGAATATACTCTGGCAAGATGATTTAGCAACAATAAGCAAATAATAAGAATTTAATCTACAGAAACAAAATAATCTAAGCAAACTATAATACGCTGCAAATCTGCACAACTTTGTCCAACACTTTTTAAAAGAAAATACATAAAATGTCCACTAAAGGTACATGGATGGGAACTCACAAATTAAACTAATACATACTACAAATGTACCAATACAATTGCAGGGTAAAAGCAAAACTTAACCAACTGTCTAGAATTCAGCAGGTCAGTTTTGATAGCTGTCATGACCAATGTGTACAGTTGTGTACAATGAATGTTTTACTATGAAAATTGACTTGCATATATTTTCACATTTGTAATGTGGGTCTGGCTTGCAATCTCCATTCCAATTCATCCCAAAGATGCTTGACAGGGTTGACTTCAGGGTTTTGTCAAGTTTTTCCACTCCAAGTTCATCCAAACATCTCTTAATGGATCTTGCTTTGTGCAAGAGGGACAGTCATGCTGTAACGGAAAAGGGCCTTCCTGAAACGTTTCACAAAAACTCTGAAGCATAGCATTGTCGAAAATGTCTTGGCATGCTGAAGCATTAAGATTTCCCTTCCTATTCTAACCCCTGAAAAACAGCCCTACACCATTATCCCATCCACCAAAATGTAAAGTTGGCACAATGAAGCCAGACAGGTAACGTTCTTCTGGCATCTTCCAAACCCATACTCGCTTATCAGACTGCTAAACAGAGAAGAACACATTTCCAGTAGAGGTGTGTTTTACACCACTCAATCCGATGCTCGGCCACGGAAACCCATTCCATGAACCTCCCACTGTCACGCCAACTTGTGTAATGCATACATGGATTTGCTACCTGGTAGAGATGGTATGGACAGTTTCAGCATAAGAGGGGTTAATGTGATGTATAGGCATGCGGTGCCAAAAGGTCTTTTGAAACTGGGACTCCAATCAGGGCTCTCTGCAAGGTGTGAACTGTTACAGAGGAGGTGCCTCTATGTCTACTTGCTGAGTAATCCACCATATGCCTGTATCCCCTCATAGATAGTGAATTCTTTTGATATGCTAAGTGAAATGAAATGAAAAAAGTATAAATTTACTGATGGCAAATTGGTCAGTGTGCTTACTAGGGGCCAAGATCTAATTTTGAATAAGTTGACATCTTTAATTGCCGGAGCTCTACGTACAGAAAAAACTGTTACTTTACCATTAGGTTTTCTGTAATTTGTCCGCTTTATTTTATCTGTTTGGTGTAAATAATCTGTTTATCATCTTTTTTTTTATGCACTGTGACCTTTATTAAGTTCTGCCTTTGTCTGGTAAAGACTCACGTTACCTGATTAGACCATTTTATTGGTAATTTGAAATCACATAATTATTGTGTTAAAGTATATTGTGTGGGTTCTTAGTCTAATTCGCTTGGGGGACCAAGGCACCCCATTTATAAATTGTCTTGGTGGTGGCTGCGTTATGATCATTATAGTTAATTGTGGGTGGGTTATTTTTATCACTATTTCTGGTCTAGGGCAGACAGATAGTGAATTTGTAACCCTTTTACCACCAGAACCAAGTCACGCGCACGCTTGGAGTAGGGTGCGTTTGTGACACCCACTGCACAGTTTTTGTGCTGATATTAATGCCAATGGAAGTTTGGAACTCTTCGGCTATGGAATCAGCAGAGCATTGGCGACATTTTTACGTACCATGCGCCCCACCACTTGGTGATCCCGCTCTGTGACTTTACTTGTTCTTCTGCTTCATGGCTGAGTTGCTGCTGTTCATAAATACTTCCACTTTCCAATAATACCACTTGCAGTTGACTGTGGAATATCTAGCAGGGATTAAATTTAGAAAATTTATTGCAAATGTGGCATCCTATGACAGTACCACGTCCGAATTAGCTGAGCTCTCCAGAACAACCCATTTTTTCACTAATGTTTGTAAATGCAGACTGCATGCCTAGGTGCTTGAATGTATACCCCTAAGGCAATGGGTCTGATAGAAACACCTGAATTCAATAATTCAGACGTGTCCCCCAATACCTTTGTCCATATAGTGCACCTTAATAAGAGACAGTAACATTCGCATTGCTTAGATTTCCTTGAAATATCAATCAGTGAATCAAACTAAGCATGCTTTACTCATCCCTGAAAGATAAAAACAAATCAATGCAAGTGTAAATATTCACAAAGTTATTCCAGAGTCAATCATATTATGAAAATATAAGAATGGATTCAAGATTAGAAAGAGGCCGTGTAAGAATCCATCTGTGTTCCCATAATAATAAAAATCCCTTCATGTGCTTTATTGTTTGAGCAATTACTTTGGTCACATAAAACACATGCAGGGTCTGCATTATTTTAATGGCATTACCCTTATAAGCATTAAGAAGTAACATTCTAATAGCCACAGGAATAATCAATGCATATTTTTCTTCAAACCCCACCCCCCATCCCTCCAGTATTGAAGTACAGATTATTGTATCTTGGGTTCCTTTCACATTCTGTATGCATGCTACAACATAGTGATTCATAAACTGTTAAAAAAAAAACCATGGGCGATTGTAATATGTATTGTGAATGCTTTTAAATTTAGTTTTTATTTATTTTGAAACATGGAAGGTTTATTTAATCTGAAATTAAATAGTTGAGAGGCAATTAATCAGAAAATGACACTTAGCTGGTCACATGTGAAAAGTATATTAAAAATACCTTACATTTTCATTCTGCATTATCAACCTTTACCAAATCTAATGAAGACAGAGTTCTCCTTGAGGAGAGTATTTCACGGGCAGTATATTCTTTCTTGCAGTTGCCATCTAAATTATGTTCTTGTAAGTTCCCAGCTCCACTGATTCCACTATTTAAATTAGCAGTTGAACTTTTTAAGTGTACTCTGTAACCTTTCAAATTAATTTTTTAGTGATGAACTATGTAGATGAGGATTTGAGTGAAATGAGCAGTGACACTGGACAAAATTTGCAGTTATGCAAACTGTACTAATTTTATACAATTCACCCTGCCTTGTTTATGATTTTGTAATTATTTTTATGTCAATATGTTCTGTAGTTTTTTGGGGAAACAAGGCTGCACACTCATCATATAATTAGTCAGTAATGTTCATAACACATATATGTTGTGGGCCTCGCTGTTAACAGAGAGGTTTGGTTATCCAGGCTAATGATAAAAAAACACAGAAGCTAAAATTAGGCTTGAGAGATAATAATTTGGAATAGAATGGACCCAGAGCACTTTAACATTTGTGAAGAAGCTGGGACGGTCTTCACCATAAATAAAGGCCACTCAGTTTGGAAGAGGTGGGGCAGAATGACAAAGCCTAAGTAACGTTGACTGCGTTGGAGCCCAAAGTAATCTACTGCTGTTGGCAGGCGATTCAGAACATGTTGTGCATGTAATTAAAATTACCTAGAGAAAACATTTTGGGAGTCATCTCATTTTGTACTCACCAGAATTTTAAAACCTCTTTAGACAATCTACTTGCATGTTTAGAATTACAGAATTCCAAGGCCTCTTTAGGGAATAAGTACATTGCTTAGGAACAATGCAGAGAGACTACATATAGTGTGTTTGTGTACATATATATATATATATATATATATATATATATATATATATATACACACACACTCACTGGCCACTTTATTAGGTACACCTTGCTAGTACCGGGTTGGACCCCCTTTTACCTTCAGAACTGCCTTCATTCTTTGTGCCATACTTTCTACAAGGTGCTGGAAACATTCATCAGAGATCTTGGTCCATATGCATGTGATGGCATCACACAGTTGCTGCAGATTTGTCGGATGCACATCCATGATGCGAATCTCCCATTCCGCCACATCCCAAAGGCGCTCTATTGGATTGAGATCTGGTGACTGTGGAGGCCATTGGAGTACAGTAAACTGATTGTCATGTTCGGGAAACCAGTTTGAGATGATGTGAGCTTTGTGACATGGTGCATTATCTTGCCGGAAGTAGCCAAAAGAAGATGGGTACACTGTGGTCATAAAGGGATGTACATGGTCAGCAACAATACTCAGGTAAGCTGTTGTGTGTAAATGATGCTCAATTGGTACTAAGGGGCCCAAAGTGTGTCAGAAAATATCCCTCACACCATTACACCACCAGCAGCAGCTTGAACCGTTGATACAAGGCAGGATGGATCCATGCTTTTCATGTTCTGACCCTGCCATCTGATTATCGCAGCCGGAATCGAGACTCATCAGACCAGGCAACATTCTTCCAGTCTTCCATTGTCCAATTTTGGTAAGCCTGTGAGAATTGTAGCCTCATACCTGCACACACATATTTTCACACACACACTAACATGCGCACACACATGCCGTAACATACTAACAGACTTGCACACATAATAACATACACACATACAGTAACATACTTACACAGTCTAACATCCTTACACAAACACATACTAACACACATACAGTAACCTACCTACACATACATTATCATACATACACACCCACAATGACATACTTACACACACTAACATACTTATTTATACACCCAACTTACCTCATTTTGCTCAGGAGGGGATAGACCAGTGCCATCTCTACTGCTCCCTCAAAGTCCTCACACACCATCTATGTCTAAGTGCTGGAAAATTAGGACATATCCTGGCACTTTTACTCTCGGGGGGCTCCGTTATGCCAGTGGCAGTGTCTCTGCTACCGTACAGTCATATCTTGCTGGGTGCTTCAATTATCATGAACCTTGGTACTGTGCACCTGCAGTGCCTACCTCAGCGTAACCCTGCAAACAAGCAGGGGATCCTGTGCTTCTTGCTCTCTCAGGTATACGAGGTGTATCCCCTGATGGCTGCCCTGAAGACTTTTCATGAAGTTCTCCTGCTCCACTCAGTCTGTTTCAGTCACAGTTTATTTGTGTGTGTTCTTGTGTGTAGTCTTACTAATTCACCAGATGTTTCCTTTCAAGTCAAACATGACTGCTCAGTCTAGTCCATTAAAAATGATAAATAACTCATTTTAACATCTTGCAGCAAACATTTAACTTAAACCTTGTCATAGAGATGTTTGGCTAGACTCTCTACATATACTTTATTGTCAAATTCTCTTAATTTATCGAAATCTCTTCTTTGAACTCTTTCCATTTCAAGAATGTATAATGGATTAATGCCCAGACATGAACTGTATATTTTAAGTGACATCTACCTAAATCTATATAGAGTGGCAAAATCTCAACTTCTCCAATATTTCTTTAGTGGCTTTTATGTTTTAGTAGCCTTTTTATGCATAATATAATTTATATGAAGTTAGAGCACTAATTTGGAAGTAGTGAGAAATCCAGACTTCTCTTCATTTTATATAATTAGCTGAAAAAATGAAAACATAATATGGAAATTGTAGGGACATAAATACATGTATTTTTCCATGTCAGTTTTGGCAGTTTTGTCAGGGATTGGCGCAAACTTAATTTTTGTGTTTTGAAAAATGTGTGTACTCGAAGTCAAATCTAAAGTGAGTGTGGGCAAAGTTTAAAAATTTTCAGAGTTAACAAATTTGTTGGGGGGGCGTGGCTAGCACTCGATGGAACTGCACGTGTAGCTGCTGAGCTCCGAGGCTTTCATTCTTTTACGCTGCTAAAAGGGTGCCGATTTCAAGCATGGGCAAGCACTCGAGGACCGTGACTACTCCTAAACCCTCCGGGGCTAGAGAGAAACACTCTAACACCTCGGTCCGGTCGTTTTTCCACTCTTCTACGGAGGCAGACAATCGGGGCCTACCTGGCAAGATGGCGTCGCCGCCGCCGAGTCCGCGGAGTGCTCGCTCCGGGTCGCCTTCCGTGGCCGATTCGGATACCATACTGTCCTCGCAAGTACATACCTCATGGCAGGAGGCGGTGAAGGATCTGCCTACTAAAGCGGAGATGTCTGATTTGTTCCGCTTTGCACTTTCTGGTGTCCGCGAAGACCTGCATGATATAAAAGCAAACCTTTCGCAACTTGGCGACCGCGTGGCCGCTTTGGAGGACGACCGAGAGAAAGTCCATACCACACTTGATGAGATCTCAGCAACGGTCTCCCATCAACACGACACAATTTCGAGGCTGCTACGACAGATGGAAGACCTTGATAACAGGGGCCGGAGGTCTAACCTTCGTGTCAGGGGCCTCCCGGAGTCTGTTCTTCCTGCGGACATAATGTCCACTCTCACGTCCATTTTCAACAGGCTTCTGGACAGAGCGGAGGACTCTCCAATTGTGCTTGACCGTGCTCATAGGGCGCTCCGACCCAGAGGTCCTGACGCACAACCGCCACGAGACATAATTTGTTGCCTCCATGAATATCGCACTAAGGAGCTGATCCTCCAAAAATGCAGATCGAAGACACCTATCCAGTATGAGGGCCATGACATCGCTATTTTCCAGGATTTATCGCCCATCACACTTCAGACGAGAAGGATGTTGCGCCCACTTACCTCCCTGCTTCGTGAAGCTTCCATTCCTTATCAGTGGGGATTTCCTTTCGCCCTGATAGCCCGTAAGGGTACTCAGGCGGTGATCTTACGCCATCCTGCGGATTTACCCGGCTTCCTGAGCTCGCTGGACCTCCCTCCTCTGGACCTGTCGGAGTGGTCTTCTTCGTTGCGTGGACCGTCCATCTCGCCGCTGCCGAAGTCCGGCTGGTCGTCTCTGCCGCAACGCCGCCAACGTCGCAGGAGGGTCTCTCAGATGGACGGGGGAAAGGACTGACCGCTGCTGCTTGTGATAGCAGGGGGTTTTGTTTTGCTTCCCTGTGCCAGGCGGTTTGACCTGCTGCCGCTCCTCCATGAGGACTGTTGAGTATTCTCGGCCGAACTTTCCGACGCCTTTTCGTTTTGCTTTGCGTGTTAGTTTTTATTTTTTATTTTTTGGGTTCTCGGGTCTGTGGGCTCCTGCCCTATCATACACTTATTCCGTGCCGTATGGTCACTTACCTTGGCCCATGTCGGCCTATGCACTTCTACACGCAGTCACTTAGGGTTCGTTCGACCCTTAAGCTACTTACCCTTATTTCGTGTTTTGTTTTTTCACTCGAAAGCCTCCCTCGAGGCGCACGTATCTTTGCACCACTACGTCGTTTTATTGTTTTCTAATACACGGTTTATTTTTTATTTGTACTGATATCTGCTGAAGATGCATGTTTTATGGTTTGGTAGTCTCCCCCCAGAGCCTACCATACGGGGCTCCTTTGGACCCCGCTATGTGGTCTATGTCCATTTTGTTGGTCATGCTGCTCATTGGTCGATGCTACGGCATCCAGCTCTTATTGTTTTAATAAGAGATTGTTTTGGTTTATTTCTTGTTGCTTTGTTTTTTGCTCCGATATTATTGCTCCTGCTGCTCTTTATTATTGGTTATCTTATGCTGATATTACCCTTCCACGGTCCTGCCAGTCTCACTCCATATGGCGCTTGATCCTATTACATTGATTTCCCTCAATATTAGGGGGCTTAACAAACCCGAACAGAGGTCCAAACTATTTGCTGAACTCCGTCGCTCTAAATCCAGAATAGCTTTTATTCAAGAAACACATTTCAAGGTCACTAAGGAACCCAAATTGACTAACAATCACTTTACCACCTCATTTACATCTAGTAGCCCGGATTCTAAATCCAAAGGGGTGGCTATCCTCTTACACAAACACTTGCCCTTTCGCTTGTTGGATCGCTGGCAGGACTCTGAAGGCAGGTGTATTTTTGTTAGGGGGTTTTTGGGTACTCATAAGGTCACTTTTGCAAACGTTTATGCCCCGAATTGTCGCCAATCTAAATTTTTGGTTCTGGTCTTGAAGAAATTGATGGACTTCCAGGAGGGTTTGACGGTTTTAGGGGGCGACTTCAACATGACTTTTCTCCCGTCACTTGACAATTCCTCTGGTACTTCGTCTATCCCCCATACTCAGATCAACCGGGTCAAGCGGCTGTTACATATGGCGCAGCTTATTGACGCTTGGCGGACACAACACCCTACTACTAGGGACTACACATATTATTCTGCCCTACATGACCGTTATACCCGTATTGACTCCTTTTTCCTCTCCCATCATCACCTCCCCACCCTTCACACCACATCTATTGGCCCTCGTGTGCTCAGCGATCATGCCCCGGTCTTTATGACCATTAAACTGGCCTCATTCCCTGTTCGGCCCTGGTTGTGGCGTCTGAACGAAAATATTCTTTCTGACCCGGCGTTTTCCTCGGAGGTGGCTGACCATTTACGCCTTTATTTTTCCGAGAACTCTACCCCTGGGATGCCCTTGCCCACCATTTGGGAAGCCCATAAGGCCGTGGTGCGAGGGAAGTTTATACAACTCGGCTCTCGGCTTAAAAGGAACGCGTTAGCCGCCACTCTTGACGTAATTAGGAAGATAGCGGAGCTAGAAACGCTGCATAAGTCCCTTCGTGACCCCACTCTTCTGACCCAGCTTGCTTCTCTGCGGGCCCAATTGGCCTCTCTTACGAATCGTCGCCTTAAGCGGCAGTTTCTTTTGACTAAGCCACAAAGGTCATTGACCTTATTAATTTCGCTAACCGTAATAATCTCCCTCTTACCCTGGCTTCGCTCGACGCGGAGAAAGCTTTCGACAGGGTGGCCTGGCCTTACCTCTTTCGTGTCCTGGAACGTCTGGGACTTGGCCGTCACTTTCTTGGTTGGGTTGGGGCCCTATATCATGACCCTACGGCGTTGATTAAGGTTAACGGGCTTGTGTCACGCCAGGTCACTCTGTCGAATGGCACTAGGCAGGGCTGCCCACTCTCGCCTCTGCTCTTTGTGCTGGGGATGGAGCCCTTGGCGAACGCTATCCGGGCAAACGCTTCCATCTCAGGCATTTCTGTGGCTGGGGTTCAACATAAACTGGCGGTTTACGCAGATGACATGTTGTGTATCAATACTGACCCTATGGCTTCCCTCTCCCACTTGCTGCAGGAGTTGCGAACCTTTGGTTCGCTCTCCAATTATAAAATTAATCTCACTAAATCTGAGATGCTGTGCTGCAATGTCCCGGCGGACTTGCTGGCGGACTTGTCGCGTCATTTTCCGTTCAGGGTGTGTGCCCGTGCCCTTACTTACCTGGGTTTGCGGATTCCTGGGGACCTTTCCCTGCTTTTTTCATTGAACTTTACCCCTTTACTTACCTCTGTTTCGTCTGACCTGCGGAGGTGGGATTACGCACACGTCTCTTGGTTTGGTAGGGTGGCCGTTGTTAAAATGAATATTCTCCCCAGATTCCTATACCTCTTCCAGACCCTGCCCATTTTTCTCCCTCGTTCGTTTTTTAAGGCCTGTCACCGGGTTTTTCGCTCTTATGTTTGGTGCTCTCGGTCTCCTAGACTCTCCCATGCCCACTTAATTAGACCAAAACTCAAGGGGGGTTTGGGGTTGCCGGATTTGGAGAAATATTGGCAGGCAGCCCACCTCCGCAGGATTGTGGAGTGGTCCCTTATGGTCCCTAAGCAATGGCTGGAGATTGAGGAATCGTTGGTGGGTATCTCTCTTTCTTGTCTTCCTTGGTTGCTAGAGCCCAAGAAGCATTTTATGGCTGGGGTGTCGCTTACTGTCGGCGCTACTCTGCGGGTGTTTACCAGGATTTTGAAGGGGGGCGGTTTGTCCTCCAATCCTGGTCCCCTCTATCCGATTGTCCCTAACCCTGACTTTCCTCTCAGTATGTCTGTCCAACGGTCACCTTTACAACCCTCTCTCCCGTGGCGTGTTTTACGGTTTCACACCGCATATGTGGGTGGCAGGTTTGTATCTGCCGAGATTTTTTATGGTAAACGATCCCTATCTCCGGCCGAACTCCTGTTTTATATTCAGGCCCGCCACTTTGTGTTGTCTATCCCCAAGACTCCCCTTTTGTTCCGGCCGTTGTCTGCTTTCGAGACACTTTGCACCTCCTCTAAAGAAGCCCCGCACCTGCTTTCTGTACTCTACGCCTTGCTGTTGGACTCGGCCTCTAGATCGAAACCCTATTTTTTGAGCTTGTGGGAGGGGGATCTTTCGGTTGCGCCATCCCCCCAGGACTGGGATGGGGTTTTCTTTGCCACTCATCGGGGCTCCATCTCCAGCAGAATACAGGAGTGTTCATACAAGCTTTTAACGAGGTGGTATAGGACACCCGTGGACCTTCACAGGTTCTTCCCCTCAATCTCTGAAGTTTGTTGGAGGTGCGGTTCCGACAGGGGGACGTTGTACCACATATGGTGGCTGTGTCCGGCGATTCGACCCTTCTGGCAGGTGGTGTTACGGGTAGTGGAGCGTGTGGGTGGCATGGATCTGTTGGCTAAGCCAGAAGCAGCCCTGTTGCACCTTACCTCGCTCTCACCGCAGGCGTATACACGCACGCTCACCGTACATCTCCTCAATGCGGCCAAGGCCGTGATACCCGTATTTTGGCGTACCCCCACCCCTCCTTCGATCGCGTTGTGGCTCCAGAGGGTGCAGTTTCTTGAACACATGGAGGACTTTGTGTGGTCTTCCAGGGGTAAGGGTTACCAGCATGCCAGGCGCTGGTTTTGGTGGCATGAATTTGTTGCCTCCGCGGACTTTAGGGTCATTCTGGGTCAGTACCTTCCGGCTACTCCTCCCCCCAGTTCTCCTCCCTAGTGTCTGTTCCCTTCCATTCCCATGGTGACAGGTAGGGCGGGTTGACGTTTTGGGGTCCCGGGTTTACTTTTTGGTTTCTTTCTTTTTAGACGGAATATATTATCTCGGTCTTCATGTGTTTTAGATAACGGCAGGTCAGTTCCACATTGTTTCTGCCGTCCCTATGTGCTGTGGTTTTGTCGCCTCCTCGCTTTTGGCGCATGTACTTACCCGGAGCAACTGTTTGCGGAGCTGTTTGGTTTGATTTTGTTTTCTCTCTGTATTTTTCCTTCTCCTTGGCTCCGTTTATTCGATGTCCTCAACTCCTTTTGCCACCTTTGTCGTATGCCTTGTTTTACGCACCGCTCTACCTCTGGGTGCTGAGCTGGATGTGCCAGGTGGCACCCCTATTTTTCTCTATTCTGAATCAGGGAACTCTTGTTACGGCCTGGTATGTATCGTTTGCACCACCTTGATGTTTTTTTTACTGTGAACCTGTGTGCCTTGGCGTGGTGCGCTACTTTCTGTCATTTATTGTATATGCTTATGTGTCATACATGTTCTCTGTATTTTACACTGGTTAATAAACGGAGAATGAAGAAAAAAAAAAACAAATTTGTTTCCCTTAATTTGACAAATATTCATAGTGGACTGGATGCCTCACATATTAGCAATAAAATGGTTCAATTAAACAACTTTAGATGTTTTTATACATCTAAAACATTTATGAATGTATCTTTTGTTTCTTTTTTCTTTTGTATTATACCAACACTTCATGTACAGTATGTATTCATAGAACATCTCAGACAAATAAGCAGTGCACAATCACCCATGGTGTGAAGGTAGTGCAATGCAAGAGAATAACTTGCCTGTAAATCTCTGCCTACAACGTTAGTACAGCTTTACAGCTTTAAATAAATCTGTGGTAACATATGAACATAAAATATTTGATTTTCAAGACCCTGAAACTGAGCTGCCGGCGACCAAAAGAGCCGTCCGTATGGACCTTTAACTACTGGAGCAGGGAGACCAATGGTTTCCCCAGGCCAAGTTGCTCCGAGGTGTACCTGGCAATACGCAGGGCTAAGTATAGCTAGGAGCAACTTGGCTTAGGGAGACTAATGGCTTCAGTGGCATTAGTTAAAGGTCCCTAAGAGCTACTCTATTGGTCACCACCAGGAGGCTTGTCTGGCATCAACCAGTAAAGAGCAGCTGCCCTTCATTGGTTGATGGCTCATACAGACTTTTAAAATCCTGGCGCCAAAGCTACTGCTGTAACTGCAAAAACAATGAAGAAAGAAAATTCTGCGAAGCGCCACAAGCGAGACCAGACTGGTTTATGTCTTAAGGGGGAAGTGTATCCTGGATGTCTGAAGGTAACTGTGAACTTTTGTAAATAAACATACTACAAAGCAGTGGAGTGGCTGTTCCTGCAGAGACTTTGTCAAATGTGGGATAGTACTCTTGTACTGGCCACACTACCAAATAGACCCTATAGGTACAGGACCTGAAGAACATAGAGGAGACTTTGAAGGCTCTGTTACAAGTTACCACTGTACAGCAAGAGACCAACAAACAAGCAGCAGCCTCACTAGCTGCGCTACATGAATGCAACATTGCGGATTTGTCAGAAGCACAATAAACAGACCGTGCCATGCTCAAAGAGGTCATAGACCATATCAATATTCCAGAAGGGGCGTGAGCAGAATAAGGGCAAGCCACTGTCACAGAAAATGACTCCAGAGGGTGATGTGGAGTCCTACCTCCTAGCATTTGAACGGACAGCCATTCGTGAAGACTTGCCTTCTAGTCAGTGGGCAGGAATTATCGCTCTGTTCTACCTTGGCAAAGCGCAAAAAGCCTATCATGATCTGGATGAGGAGCTGGTGGCAAATTGGACTAAAGGCTGAAATCCTGGCCCAGGTGGGTGTGACAACCAATGTAAGAGCTCAATGCTTCTATAAGTGGCAGTTTACAGAAGAAAAGGCTTCCCTATCCTAAATGCTCAATTTGATTCATCTGGCCGGAAATGGCTCAGGCCAAAGTGGCAAAGTCTTGCACAGATAGTGGAAACAATTCCAGACTCTCCGAAAATGGATCAGTGAGGGAAACCACAACCTATGATGACATAGTAGCCCAGGTGGAATGTTATATGTTTCCCAAAAGCCTTCATGAGCCACCGAAGAGGATTCCCAGAGGAGGGACAGTGAGCCCACCATACCAGAAGAGTGAGGCTGCTCAAAAGTCCCAGGGACCAGTAAATACAAAAAAAAGTGAGGAAGACAGACAGATCTATAAGATTAGGCAGAAAAAAGCAAAGCAAGTTATAAGAGCTGCCAAATCACATGCAGAAGAGAGAATTGCCCTCTCAGTAAAAAAGGGACCCGGAGGATTCAGGTCCTGACCCAGAGAACAGGAGAAGCAGTGCTCATCCGGCAATCTCTGGGACAAACCCGGAGGCAAACCCCAGGTATGTTGATATTCTTTCTGAACGGATTGGTATAGACATAGTGGGTCCATTAGAACACCAGTATGTTCTGTTTGTTAAATGATGGTACTTGAGGCCATTCCTTACTCAAGGCTAATGCTAAAATCATTGCAAATGAGTTGGTACAGGTGTTTTCACGGGTAGGCATTCCTAAGTAGATCCTTACTGATTAAGTTTCTCCCCTTATGAAAGACATATGTCAATTGTTTAAAATACAAGCTGTGAAAATCTCCAGATACCATCCTCAGATGGGCTTCTAGAGAGGTTGAACCACACCTTTAAAGAAATGCTAAGGAAAGTCATTAGTAGAGATGGGAAGGACTGGAACATGCTTATTCTCTATTTACTATTCACAAACCATTAGATCTCACAGAGTTTGACTGGTTTCTCGCCATTTGAAATCCTGAATGGCAGGCATCCACGCAGGTACAGGAACAAATGGCTTGGGTTGTTCCTCAAGAGACCCAAACACTGTTATTATTGCTTTTATGAGTGCTCCGCTAAGGCAGTTTATCCAAGGTGACAGGGTGATGGTGTTAGTTCCAACAGCAGAAAGCAATCTTCTGGCTCATTGGCAAGGTCTATACCAAATCCCAGAAAAGATTAGCCCTGTCAACTACAAAGTCAGCCTGACCCCTGGAAGATGGAGGAGAGCTTTCATGTAAACCTCCTGAAACCATGGAAAGATAGAGAGGCAATTGTAACCCTATTGGAGCACATCCAACCTGATCCCCAAACTTGAGAACACTTGGTGTCTCTTTCCCCAGAGCTGACACCTAACCAAGTGGAGGAAGCTAAGGGCATGGTGGAAAGAAACATGGATTTCTTCTGTTCCATGCCAGGTAGTACTCATTAAATATTCCACAAAATAGTAATGGAACCTGGAATGACTATTAGGCTGAAACCCTACAGGATACCCAAAGCCAAACGGAAGGCTGTCAGGGCAGAAGTCAGGACAATTTCAGAAGCCCGGTATCTAGCTTACGTTGTTGGGAAAAGGTTAGTGAAGAGCCAGGTTAACAAGGGAACATAAAGAATCGGCCCTGGAAGAAGCAGGTTAGAGCCTTTCTGGGGGGTTTAGGCTATTATAGACGTTTCATACAGCATTTTGCAAATTAGAGCTTCTCCCCTCAAAGACCTCATTAAAGCAAGATCTCCAGAATAGCATTGAAATTGCTCTGCTTTGTTCAAGCCACCTATAATCGTGCCATCTGACTTCAAGAAATACTTCTTCTTGCAGACAGATGCCTTTGAGGTGAGTTAAGGGGGTGTGCTTTCACAGTACATGGACGGAGAGGAACATCCTGTGTTATAGTTAAGCCACAAGTTGTTGCCTCTGGAGCAGTGCTATGCTACCATAGAGAGGGAGTGTTAGATATTATTTGCTGGATAGGTGCATCACCCCAGTCACTGACGATGCCCTTTTGCTGGATGCACACCAAACATACTTAAAAGGAGTTGAGTGGCTGTTCCTGTAGAGACCTTGTCACAATATATATACAGTATCTCACAAAAGTGAGTATACCCCTTTTATATTATATCTTTTCATGTGACCACACTGAAGAAATTACACTCTGATACAATGTAAAGTAGTGAGTGTAAAAATAACTCAACACACAGCCATTAATGTTTAAACCTTGGCAACAAAAGTGAGTACACCCCTAAGTGGAAATATCTATATTGGGCCCAATTAGCCATTTCCCCTCCCCAGTGTCATGTGACTCGTTAGTGTTACAAGGTCTCAGGTGTGAATGGGAAGCAGGTATGTTAAATTTGGTGTTATCGCTCTCACACTCTCTCATACTGGCCACTGGAAGTTCAACATGGCACCTCATGGCAAAGAACTCTCTGGGGATCTGAAAAAAAGAATTGTTGCTCTACATATAGATGATCTAGGCTATAAGAATATTACCAAGACCCTGAAACTGAGCTGCAGCATGGTGGGCAAGACCATACAGCGTTTTCACAGGACAGGTTCCTATGGTCGACCAAAGAAGTGGAGTGCACATGCTCAGCGTCATATCCAGAGGTTGTCTTTGGGAAATAGACGCATGAGTGCAGCCAGCATTGCTGCAGAGCTTAAAGAGATGGGGGGTCTGCCTGTCAGTGCTCAGACCATACACCACACACTACATCAAATTGGTCTGCATGGCTGTCGTCCCAGAAGGAAGCCTCTTCTAAAGATGATGCACAAGAAAACCTGCAAACAGTGTCCTGTGTCCAGTGTCCTGTGGTCCGATGAAACCAAGATAAACTTATTTGGTTCAGATGGTGTCAAGCATGTGTGGTGGCAACCAGGTTAGGAGTACAAAGAAAAGTGTGTCTTTCCTACAGTCAAGCATGGTGGTGGGGGTGTCATGGTCTGGGCCTGCATGAGTACTGCCGGCACTGGGGAGCTACAGTCCATTGAGGGAACCATGAATGCCAACATGTACTGTGACATACTAAAGTAGATCATGATCCCCTCACTTCGAAGACTGGGCCGCAGGGCAATATTCCAACACGATAACGACCCCAAACACACCTCCAAGATGACCACTGCCTTGCTAAAAAAGCTGAGGGTAAAGGTGATGGACTGGCCAAGCATGTCTCAAGACCTAAACCCTATTGAGCACCTGTGGCGCATCCTCAAACAGAAGGTGGGGGAGCGCAAGGTCTCTAACATCCACCAGCTCCGTGATGTTGTCATGGAGGTGTGGAAGAGGACTCCAGTGGCAACCTGTGAAGCTCTGGTGAACTCCATGCCCAAGAGGGTTAAGGCAGTGCTGGAAAATAATGGTGGCCACACAAAATATTGACACTTTGGGCCCAATTTGGGCATTTCCACTTAGGGGTGTACTCACTTTTGTTGCAAGGTTTAGATATTAATGGCTGTGTGTTGAGTTATTTTTTAAGTGAACAGCAAATGTACACTGTTATACAGGCTGTACACTCACTGCTTTACATTGTAGCAGAGTGTCATTTCTTCAGTGTTGTCACATGAAAAGATATAATAAAACATTTACAAAAATGTGAGGGGTGTACTGTGTATATATATATATATATATATATATATATAGATGGAGAAAGAGAGGGAGAAAAAGAGGTAAGTGTCATGTTTATTGTCTATGACAAAGACGTTTTAAGATCGCATACTCTTTTTTGTTTTTCGGGGGTGGGTTTCTTCCTATTTGTCCTGGTATTCACTTTGCTTTTCACACGTCTCTGTCCAAAGTTTGTCTTATTCAGAGACAACAATGCCTTCATTATGCCAATAATGTTAAATATTAGTTTCTATGGCTTGTGGCAAAATAATTTATCTGACTTCTACCATTTATTATGAGAATTTATATTACCGCAATATGATGCTTTTAAATTATGCAAAAAAATCAATTCTTCTGAAGGATGAATCTTTGTAGAGCAGTGTTTACTTCAGTGTAAATGGTTTTAAATTTGTCATTTAAACATAGTGGATGGTTCATAAATCTACCAAAAAAATATTAAATAAATAAACTTGTGCTCTTCCATTATTGAGCTCTGATGTACTGGTGGAACATTTGTTTTCTCTCTTTTTTTATTTAAGTTTGCTTTATTTAATTTGCTTTGTCTCTCGAGCTTTTTTGATAAAGTGCTGAACTGCTGAGCTTCTGAATTTTTCAAGATACGTCAAGGCGGTTTTCAAGCAACTCATTTCTTATTTACGAAATATATATCCTGTGTTTAATGGCTTCACTATATGAAAAAAAAAACAGAATCAAATTTGCTGCTCAGATTTCATTTAATTTGGAATTTCAAAAAAAAAAACAAGCTGGGGATCAAGAAATGGTTTACATTGTCTACATTATAGGCTCAGCATGAATAAATCATGTCCAGATAAAATTCTCATATACTTTTTTTTATTTGGAACCCACTGACCATGTTTTATTTATCTTGTACATAAAGCAAACTATTTTGTAGGAATATCACACAGTATATGGGTTACAGGTTTGCATGCATATCTACAGATATGGTGAATAATACAATAATACTTTTTTACACTGTTGCCTGCTAGTGTTTAGTAATAGTGTTAATATTTCTGAACTATGTTTCAATTGCTGTATATCTGCTGCATTCATTTGTACATAAACACTATTGCTAAAAAGGCCTTCTTTTGTTGCCTTGTAGAACATATGACCTCTTGAGGGCTATTTATTTATCTATCCCAAAAGGTATATTATTGAGCAGACGACAGCAGCCAAATATAATTTGGCAGATTACAAACCTGTACGTCACTTTTTAGTTTGACCAGTCCCTTGGTGTTCCTTTTTTCTATGAGCGTTGAGTTTTGTTTAAGTGTATCCAGTGTTACAGTACTAAGAGTCACAACAATGTGTATGCAGAAAATATCCTTTAAATGTATATTTTGTGGTGTGGTCTATTTTTTAAAATAATTCTGTTAACAAAAGAATGACAGATAATGACATCATCATGTCCTAGATCAACTTTCAATCCACATAATTACAATCTAATGCTATTAATCTGTTTGAAAAAAACAGTATTGGATGTCCTGTGGACAAAGGGATGTGCGCCCAGAGCCTTTTTCTATGGACTTTCCAGCTTCAGCTTGGTCTGTGAGCCTCTGCTCTGTTGCACCCACCCGGCCTAGTTGTAGCCTTGCTGTGGTGCCACAGCCTGTTTTTTGTGCTTGGTCTTTTCTGTACTAAACAGTCTTGTTTTGAACTTATCACCATACCTGGGAATTGCCACTGACGTCTGCTGGAACTCCCACTGACGTCTGCTGGAACTCCCACTGATGTTGGGGGGAGTTCCTGGCCCCTGACATCAGTGGGCAGTCCTGGCGGCGTCCAGCAAGGGAAGGCTCCGGGTAGCCGGAGCCCAGAAGTTCCCAGGTATGCTTATCACTCCTGCTGGTACTCTCCTATCCAGCCTGTATATCCAGCCCTGTGAGTTTCATCTAGCCTGTCTATACCTACATTATTTGTCATTCATCGTGAGGTACACATCATATCCCCTGCATCTACGTTCGTCCCTGATTTATTTGTCTGGGTGGTGACAGGTTTACCCTTGAGATATACCGAATAAAAAAAGGATTACCAATATTTGACAGTTTCTTTCCCAAGGATTCCCACCTTTTACATACTTCCTAGGATACATAAGTACACAGAGAATCAACCAGGCCGACCAATAGTGTCTAGCATTAAGTCAGCTTCATTTAACTGTGATCCTGCACCCACACAGGGTACCGGGTCCTTGTAAATAGCACAGTACTCTAGGGTATTGAGGAATCAATGAAAAACCACACCATGTACAATCTACTTCAGCAAGCCGCAACAGAAACATAAATCACAAAACCCCTACAAACAAAACCCCAGCTCATCTGAGCTTTTACTAACATAGATGTCCCTTACTATCAGGGTCTAAATTAAACAAAACTCAGGCTTCACCAACCTTTCAGAATGTCAAATCCAGCCCTCAAAAAGTCTCCCTCTGACTGTCTATGAGGCAGGGCTTTATTATTATTATTTATTGCAGCTGAGTAGTGTGCTGTTGTCAGTCTTAACTCCTGGTCTGGAATCTCATTCTCTCATACTCCCCCTGGGGCTAAATATCATATGCCTCTCTTAATAAATATAGAAGAGATATACACACAAGCGCAGATAACACCATGTACCTTATCACAGAACCAATCACAATATATAGACAAACAACAACCTTTAGTGATGCAAACTAAAGCCTATTAAAAAGATAGCATGGGTCTTTTGAATCTCCTGCAAGATGTTACATGGCATCCAGAAAGTTATGGAAGGTAATAAATATACACATTTTATAGAACATCACAATTTGAAAGAGATGAAATAAAATCTTTAATCACATGTAAAACTAATAATGTTGTTTGCAAACCTGCCCATATGGGCTACAATATACAAGTTGGACAATGAGACCTTTATTTCTTTATAAAAGAATAAGTAAGCATATGAACAATATTAAGAATAAATACATGGGGCACAGTATGTCATGGAAGCCCCCGTGCCATGGGCTCCTGGTGGGGACTGAGTGCCAGCCTCCTTCTTACAGACTATGGGCCCTGGTACAGAGTGCCAGGTTTCCCAAAGTACTAGAGACTCTAAAGACTGTGGTGCTTGGACAGATTTGGGGTTCCTGCATTTTTGGAAGTTTATGTGTGGTTTTACTCTCCATCGGGTCAGGACTGACATGACAGAGACCTCTATGGCCAGTATGTGCACCTGGATCTGATAACCAGCAGGTTTCAGCCAGAAGTCAGGGAGACGCCCGAGTTTACCATCATTCCCACAGACTACAATAGCTACCCCCTACTGGGCTGAGGTGGGCTGAGTGCAAATACTGAGTCGTGTGCAAAGAAGGACCTGATGGAGAACTTTGTATGGCTTGTTGTATGTAAATTACCCCTTGTACTGTTTAAATACC